>NC_086383.1:14458617-14485941 GCF_036588685.1 Mytilus trossulus | reverse complement strand
GTAGTTGAATAGCAATATTGTGTTCAAGAAGGTTTGACCCTCCCCCTTTTTCACTGAGAAATGACAATATCTTGTGTTTTGCTCGTGTGCATTAACAATAGTAATTCGTGATTTTCTTAATACATGTACATGTTTTTTTTCTGTTTATTTGCATATGATATCTACTGACCAGGGTCAAATCATTGGATAAAAGCAGATGTATGATGTATCTCACTTTACTCGTGTGAAGTGTGTTATCTCCCTTGATTATAAGCTATTCCTGTAGACCAGAGTGATAATTGCATAATAAAGACTATATTGTGTCATGTTTACTTACAATTTATTTATATTACATGTAAGTTTTTTCTTGCCTTTTTCAATTGAATAAACAATTCATTTCGGATCTCTCGGGGGTAAACAAAGTTATGACTGTGCCTAAAAAAAGTGTTCAGCCCCGTGCCAGTAATGCATTTAAAAGTGAAAATGTTATTGAATTTTTGCTGTTCTTTATCAATAATATTTATCTGAAATCATTTATGATAACTAGGTATAAATAAAAAACTACTAACCATCATTTTAACAATTTTCTGTGGTGTACAAGGTGAAATTAGCTTAAGACATCTCTGGATTCTTTCTCACAAGATGGGGCAATATGCGCAATTGTTATTCCATAGGCCGTAATGGTAACGTTTTCTTCTGTTGCTCAGCCCATATCGTAAACTTGTATATGTATGATGGCTTGTTTCGAAGCTGAGACATTTTTACATATGTGGTTAAATTTTCGGGGTACGAAGTGTGATTCATTTTTCCGTAATTTAGCAAACCCCGAGTATCCTTCCTCATGGTAAAAAATCCCAATTTTAACACAATAAGTTCTTTGAAATTTTAATACTTTGAACACATTTCATAGCTCCATGGTTTTTACACATTTATTCTGTGTTCCCTTATTTTCTAAATTAACACTAATGGTTCAGCTCAGTTATTTGTTTATCATAGAAATGTGTCAAATATCACTACACAGAGATTTTTTGTTTACACGTGACTTTTGTGTTCCTCATTTCAAGGCGCATTAGGGGTATTGTCCCATATTGAAATTCATAGTTCTGATTTTTCCAAATATTTTTAGGTGATCTTCATCGGTATGACATTCTGAATAAATCTGTGTATTTTTGTCCATTTCTGAAAAAAAATAAAGTCATTTCAGCACTATATGGCAATGACACTTTTATCGCTATATTCATTTATTTTTAATACAACGTGCATGTATAATTAATTTCTTCCAGTATACCTTTACTAGTCAAAACAAGGACAAAACTTTTGATGATAACCTTAAATAACAATACACAGACCCTATTAAAACATTCTATAACATTTTCTTGTGTCTTAAAGTGCATTTTGACAGAGAAATTATGCAAAAATGTAGATTTCATAAAAAAAACCCAGCAAAATAACTATTCTTACTAGTGGACATCTGGTATATAATGCTGTGGAAACCCCTCAAAACTACTGGGAAAGTCATTCTTATCATGTAAATTAGAATGCAATGAAGTGCAAATTTTCAAAACTTGTCCATTTACATAATTCTATTTGAGAAAAAAAGGCTTTTTACATGTATTTCAGTGAAAACCCTTTATCAGTGAGAAATCCACATGAGGTATTAAAGGAAACATTGTGACATCACACATATTATGGCGTCATTAAATAATGACAGATCAAAATAGTGCTAAATAGAGTTTGCAGTGTTACATGAGAATCAGTTGACGCAAGATTTAACTCGAAATGTTGAGTCGAAAAGACCAGTAACCAAGCCTTTTCATTTAATAGCAAGACCATAGCAACAGTTTTCATATAAGCATATTTTTAACAAACCGACTGTAATTTCATTTGCACAAATACCATAAATAAATAATTTAGAGCTTACCTAATAAATCAAAATGCTTACCAGTTATTCAGGACTTTTTAAAACCTTTAGTTTGTCATCTCATATTTAAAAGTAATGATATGTCTGGAACTGAAATAAGACAAAAAAAATTAACTCAAACTGTGTTATCATTTAATTTAAATACATAAGTATTATTGAGAGAGAAAAATCTAATTCTTGAAAATTTTATCACAAAGAAAGAAAAATGCTTCTCCCTTGTGGCTTAGCCACCTTCATTTAAACTGTTTATATTAGAAGCAATGAGTAGTAGCTAACTAGCTTAATACATGTAGTTGAATAGCAATATTGTGTTCAAGAAGGTTTGACCCTCCCCCTTTTTCACTGAGAAATGACAATATCTTGTGTTTTGCTCGTGTGCATTAACAATAGTAATTCGTGATTTTCTTAATACATGTACATGTTTTTTTTCTGTTTATTTGCATATGATATCTACTGACCAGGGTCAAATCATTGGATAAAAGCAGATGTATGATGTATCTCACTTTACTCGTGTGAAGTGTGTTATCTCCCTTGATTATAAGCTATTCCTGTAGACCAGAGTGATAATTGCATAATAAAGACTATATTGTGTCATGTTTACTTACAATTTATTTATATTACATGTAAGTTTTTTCTTGCCTTTTTCAATTGAATAAACAATTCATTTCGGATCTCTCGGGGGTAAACAAAGTTATGACTGTGCCTAAAAAAAGTGTTCAGCCCCGTGCCAGTAATGCATTTAAAAGTGAAAATGTTATTGAATTTTTGCTGTTCTTTATCAATAATATTTATCTGAAATCATTTATGATAACTAGGTATAAATAAAAAACTACTAACCATCATTTTAACAATTTTCTGTGGTGTACAAGGTGAAATTAGCTTAAGACATCTCTGGATTCTTTCTCACAAGATGGGGCAATATGCGCAATTGTTATTCCATAGGCCGTAATGGTAACGTTTTCTTCTGTTGCTCAGCCCATATCGTAAACTTGTATATGTATGATGGCTTGTTTCGAAGCTGAGACATTTTTACATATGTGGTTAAATTTTCGGGGTACGAAGTGTGATTCATTTTTCCGTAATTTAGCAAACCCCGAGTATCCTTCCTCATGGTAAAAAATCCCAATTTTAACACAATAAGTTCTTTGAAATTTTAATACTTTGAACACATTTCATAGCTCCATGGTTTTTACACATTTATTCTGTGTTCCCTTATTTTCTAAATTAACACTAATGGTTCAGCTCAGTTATTTGTTTATCATAGAAATGTGTCAAATATCACTACACAGAGATTTTTTGTTTACACGTGACTTTTGTGTTCCTCATTTCAAGGCGCATTAGGGGTATTGTCCCATATTGAAATTCATAGTTCTGATTTTTCCAAATATTTTTAGGTGATCTTCATCGGTATGACATTCTGAATAAATCTGTGTATTTTTGTCCATTTCTGAAAAAAAATAAAGTCATTTCAGCACTATATGGCAATGACACTTTTATCGCTATATTCATTTATTTTTAATACAACGTGCATGTATAATTAATTTCTTCCAGTATACCTTTACTAGTCAAAACAAGGACAAAACTTTTGATGATAACCTTAAATAACAATACACAGACCCTATTAAAACATTCTATAACATTTTCTTGTGTCTTAAAGTGCATTTTGACAGAGAAATTATGCAAAAATGTAGATTTCATAAAAAAAACCCAGCAAAATAACTATTCTTACTAGTGGACATCTGGTATATAATGCTGTGGAAACCCCTCAAAACTACTGGGAAAGTCATTCTTATCATGTAAATTAGAATGCAATGAAGTGCAAATTTTCAAAACTTGTCCATTTACATAATTCTATTTGAGAAAAAAAGGCTTTTTACATGTATTTCAGTGAAAACCCTTTATCAGTGAGAAATCCACATGAGGTATTAAAGGAAACATTGTGACATCACACATATTATGGCGTCATTAAATAATGACAGATCAAAATAGTGCTAAATAGAGTTTGCAGTGTTACATGAGAATCAGTTGACGCAAGATTTAACTCGAAATGTTGAGTCGAAAAGACCAGTAACCAAGCCTTTTCATTTAATAGCAAGACCATAGCAACAGTTTTCATATAAGCATATTTTTAACAAACCGACTGTAATTTCATTTGCACAAATACCATAAATAAATAATTTAGAGCTTACCTAATAAATCAAAATGCTTACCAGTTATTCAGGACTTTTTAAAACCTTTAGTTTGTCATCTCATATTTAAAAGTAATGATATGTCTGGAACTGAAATAAGACAAAAAAAATTAACTCAAACTGTGTTATCATTTAATTTAAATACATAAGTATTATTGAGAGAGAAAAATCTAATTCTTGAAAATTTTATCACAAAGAAAGAAAAATGCTTCTCCCTTGTGGCTTAGCCACCTTCATTTAAACTGTTTATATTAGAAGCAATGAGTAGTAGCTAACTAGCTTAATACATGTAGTTGAATAGCAATATTGTGTTCAAGAAGGTTTGACCCTCCCCCTTTTTCACTGAGAAATGACAATATCTTGTGTTTTGCTCGTGTGCATTAACAATAGTAATTCGTGATTTTCTTAATACATGTACATGTTTTTTTTCTGTTTATTTGCATATGATATCTACTGACCAGGGTCAAATCATTGGATAAAAGCAGATGTATGATGTATCTCACTTTACTCGTGTGAAGTGTGTTATCTCCCTTGATTATAAGCTATTCCTGTAGACCAGAGTGATAATTGCATAATAAAGACTATATTGTGTCATGTTTACTTACAATTTATTTATATTACATGTAAGTTTTTTCTTGCCTTTTTCAATTGAATAAACAATTCATTTCGGATCTCTCGGGGGTAAACAAAGTTATGACTGTGCCTAAAAAAAGTGTTCAGCCCCGTGCCAGTAATGCATTTAAAAGTGAAAATGTTATTGAATTTTTGCTGTTCTTTATCAATAATATTTATCTGAAATCATTTATGATAACTAGGTATAAATAAAAAACTACTAACCATCATTTTAACAATTTTCTGTGGTGTACAAGGTGAAATTAGCTTAAGACATCTCTGGATTCTTTCTCACAAGATGGGGCAATATGCGCAATTGTTATTCCATAGGCCGTAATGGTAACGTTTTCTTCTGTTGCTCAGCCCATATCGTAAACTTGTATATGTATGATGGCTTGTTTCGAAGCTGAGACATTTTTACATATGTGGTTAAATTTTCGGGGTACGAAGTGTGATTCATTTTTCCGTAATTTAGCAAACCCCGAGTATCCTTCCTCATGGTAAAAAATCCCAATTTTAACACAATAAGTTCTTTGAAATTTTAATACTTTGAACACATTTCATAGCTCCATGGTTTTTACACATTTATTCTGTGTTCCCTTATTTTCTAAATTAACACTAATGGTTCAGCTCAGTTATTTGTTTATCATAGAAATGTGTCAAATATCACTACACAGAGATTTTTTGTTTACACGTGACTTTTGTGTTCCTCATTTCAAGGCGCATTAGGGGTATTGTCCCATATTGAAATTCATAGTTCTGATTTTTCCAAATATTTTTAGGTGATCTTCATCGGTATGACATTCTGAATAAATCTGTGTATTTTTGTCCATTTCTGAAAAAAAATAAAGTCATTTCAGCACTATATGGCAATGACACTTTTATCGCTATATTCATTTATTTTTAATACAACGTGCATGTATAATTAATTTCTTCCAGTATACCTTTACTAGTCAAAACAAGGACAAAACTTTTGATGATAACCTTAAATAACAATACACAGACCCTATTAAAACATTCTATAACATTTTCTTGTGTCTTAAAGTGCATTTTGACAGAGAAATTATGCAAAAATGTAGATTTCATAAAAAAAACCCAGCAAAATAACTATTCTTACTAGTGGACATCTGGTATATAATGCTGTGGAAACCCCTCAAAACTACTGGGAAAGTCATTCTTATCATGTAAATTAGAATGCAATGAAGTGCAAATTTTCAAAACTTGTCCATTTACATAATTCTATTTGAGAAAAAAAGGCTTTTTACATGTATTTCAGTGAAAACCCTTTATCAGTGAGAAATCCACATGAGGTATTAAAGGAAACATTGTGACATCACACATATTATGGCGTCATTAAATAATGACAGATCAAAATAGTGCTAAATAGAGTTTGCAGTGTTACATGAGAATCAGTTGACGCAAGATTTAACTCGAAATGTTGAGTCGAAAAGACCAGTAACCAAGCCTTTTCATTTAATAGCAAGACCATAGCAACAGTTTTCATATAAGCATATTTTTAACAAACCGACTGTAATTTCATTTGCACAAATACCATAAATAAATAATTTAGAGCTTACCTAATAAATCAAAATGCTTACCAGTTATTCAGGACTTTTTAAAACCTTTAGTTTGTCATCTCATATTTAAAAGTAATGATATGTCTGGAACTGAAATAAGACAAAAAAAATTAACTCAAACTGTGTTATCATTTAATTTAAATACATAAGTATTATTGAGAGAGAAAAATCTAATTCTTGAAAATTTTATCACAAAGAAAGAAAAATGCTTCTCCCTTGTGGCTTAGCCACCTTCATTTAAACTGTTTATATTAGAAGCAATGAGTAGTAGCTAACTAGCTTAATACATGTAGTTGAATAGCAATATTGTGTTCAAGAAGGTTTGACCCTCCCCCTTTTTCACTGAGAAATGACAATATCTTGTGTTTTGCTCGTGTGCATTAACAATAGTAATTCGTGATTTTCTTAATACATGTACATGTTTTTTTTCTGTTTATTTGCATATGATATCTACTGACCAGGGTCAAATCATTGGATAAAAGCAGATGTATGATGTATCTCACTTTACTCGTGTGAAGTGTGTTATCTCCCTTGATTATAAGCTATTCCTGTAGACCAGAGTGATAATTGCATAATAAAGACTATATTGTGTCATGTTTACTTACAATTTATTTATATTACATGTAAGTTTTTTCTTGCCTTTTTCAATTGAATAAACAATTCATTTCGGATCTCTCGGGGGTAAACAAAGTTATGACTGTGCCTAAAAAAAGTGTTCAGCCCCGTGCCAGTAATGCATTTAAAAGTGAAAATGTTATTGAATTTTTGCTGTTCTTTATCAATAATATTTATCTGAAATCATTTATGATAACTAGGTATAAATAAAAAACTACTAACCATCATTTTAACAATTTTCTGTGGTGTACAAGGTGAAATTAGCTTAAGACATCTCTGGATTCTTTCTCACAAGATGGGGCAATATGCGCAATTGTTATTCCATAGGCCGTAATGGTAACGTTTTCTTCTGTTGCTCAGCCCATATCGTAAACTTGTATATGTATGATGGCTTGTTTCGAAGCTGAGACATTTTTACATATGTGGTTAAATTTTCGGGGTACGAAGTGTGATTCATTTTTCCGTAATTTAGCAAACCCCGAGTATCCTTCCTCATGGTAAAAAATCCCAATTTTAACACAATAAGTTCTTTGAAATTTTAATACTTTGAACACATTTCATAGCTCCATGGTTTTTACACATTTATTCTGTGTTCCCTTATTTTCTAAATTAACACTAATGGTTCAGCTCAGTTATTTGTTTATCATAGAAATGTGTCAAATATCACTACACAGAGATTTTTTGTTTACACGTGACTTTTGTGTTCCTCATTTCAAGGCGCATTAGGGGTATTGTCCCATATTGAAATTCATAGTTCTGATTTTTCCAAATATTTTTAGGTGATCTTCATCGGTATGACATTCTGAATAAATCTGTGTATTTTTGTCCATTTCTGAAAAAAAATAAAGTCATTTCAGCACTATATGGCAATGACACTTTTATCGCTATATTCATTTATTTTTAATACAACGTGCATGTATAATTAATTTCTTCCAGTATACCTTTACTAGTCAAAACAAGGACAAAACTTTTGATGATAACCTTAAATAACAATACACAGACCCTATTAAAACATTCTATAACATTTTCTTGTGTCTTAAAGTGCATTTTGACAGAGAAATTATGCAAAAATGTAGATTTCATAAAAAAAACCCAGCAAAATAACTATTCTTACTAGTGGACATCTGGTATATAATGCTGTGGAAACCCCTCAAAACTACTGGGAAAGTCATTCTTATCATGTAAATTAGAATGCAATGAAGTGCAAATTTTCAAAACTTGTCCATTTACATAATTCTATTTGAGAAAAAAAGGCTTTTTACATGTATTTCAGTGAAAACCCTTTATCAGTGAGAAATCCACATGAGGTATTAAAGGAAACATTGTGACATCACACATATTATGGCGTCATTAAATAATGACAGATCAAAATAGTGCTAAATAGAGTTTGCAGTGTTACATGAGAATCAGTTGACGCAAGATTTAACTCGAAATGTTGAGTCGAAAAGACCAGTAACCAAGCCTTTTCATTTAATAGCAAGACCATAGCAACAGTTTTCATATAAGCATATTTTTAACAAACCGACTGTAATTTCATTTGCACAAATACCATAAATAAATAATTTAGAGCTTACCTAATAAATCAAAATGCTTACCAGTTATTCAGGACTTTTTAAAACCTTTAGTTTGTCATCTCATATTTAAAAGTAATGATATGTCTGGAACTGAAATAAGACAAAAAAAATTAACTCAAACTGTGTTATCATTTAATTTAAATACATAAGTATTATTGAGAGAGAAAAATCTAATTCTTGAAAATTTTATCACAAAGAAAGAAAAATGCTTCTCCCTTGTGGCTTAGCCACCTTCATTTAAACTGTTTATATTAGAAGCAATGAGTAGTAGCTAACTAGCTTAATACATGTAGTTGAATAGCAATATTGTGTTCAAGAAGGTTTGACCCTCCCCCTTTTTCACTGAGAAATGACAATATCTTGTGTTTTGCTCGTGTGCATTAACAATAGTAATTCGTGATTTTCTTAATACATGTACATGTTTTTTTTCTGTTTATTTGCATATGATATCTACTGACCAGGGTCAAATCATTGGATAAAAGCAGATGTATGATGTATCTCACTTTACTCGTGTGAAGTGTGTTATCTCCCTTGATTATAAGCTATTCCTGTAGACCAGAGTGATAATTGCATAATAAAGACTATATTGTGTCATGTTTACTTACAATTTATTTATATTACATGTAAGTTTTTTCTTGCCTTTTTCAATTGAATAAACAATTCATTTCGGATCTCTCGGGGGTAAACAAAGTTATGACTGTGCCTAAAAAAAGTGTTCAGCCCCGTGCCAGTAATGCATTTAAAAGTGAAAATGTTATTGAATTTTTGCTGTTCTTTATCAATAATATTTATCTGAAATCATTTATGATAACTAGGTATAAATAAAAAACTACTAACCATCATTTTAACAATTTTCTGTGGTGTACAAGGTGAAATTAGCTTAAGACATCTCTGGATTCTTTCTCACAAGATGGGGCAATATGCGCAATTGTTATTCCATAGGCCGTAATGGTAACGTTTTCTTCTGTTGCTCAGCCCATATCGTAAACTTGTATATGTATGATGGCTTGTTTCGAAGCTGAGACATTTTTACATATGTGGTTAAATTTTCGGGGTACGAAGTGTGATTCATTTTTCCGTAATTTAGCAAACCCCGAGTATCCTTCCTCATGGTAAAAAATCCCAATTTTAACACAATAAGTTCTTTGAAATTTTAATACTTTGAACACATTTCATAGCTCCATGGTTTTTACACATTTATTCTGTGTTCCCTTATTTTCTAAATTAACACTAATGGTTCAGCTCAGTTATTTGTTTATCATAGAAATGTGTCAAATATCACTACACAGAGATTTTTTGTTTACACGTGACTTTTGTGTTCCTCATTTCAAGGCGCATTAGGGGTATTGTCCCATATTGAAATTCATAGTTCTGATTTTTCCAAATATTTTTAGGTGATCTTCATCGGTATGACATTCTGAATAAATCTGTGTATTTTTGTCCATTTCTGAAAAAAAATAAAGTCATTTCAGCACTATATGGCAATGACACTTTTATCGCTATATTCATTTATTTTTAATACAACGTGCATGTATAATTAATTTCTTCCAGTATACCTTTACTAGTCAAAACAAGGACAAAACTTTTGATGATAACCTTAAATAACAATACACAGACCCTATTAAAACATTCTATAACATTTTCTTGTGTCTTAAAGTGCATTTTGACAGAGAAATTATGCAAAAATGTAGATTTCATAAAAAAAACCCAGCAAAATAACTATTCTTACTAGTGGACATCTGGTATATAATGCTGTGGAAACCCCTCAAAACTACTGGGAAAGTCATTCTTATCATGTAAATTAGAATGCAATGAAGTGCAAATTTTCAAAACTTGTCCATTTACATAATTCTATTTGAGAAAAAAAGGCTTTTTACATGTATTTCAGTGAAAACCCTTTATCAGTGAGAAATCCACATGAGGTATTAAAGGAAACATTGTGACATCACACATATTATGGCGTCATTAAATAATGACAGATCAAAATAGTGCTAAATAGAGTTTGCAGTGTTACATGAGAATCAGTTGACGCAAGATTTAACTCGAAATGTTGAGTCGAAAAGACCAGTAACCAAGCCTTTTCATTTAATAGCAAGACCATAGCAACAGTTTTCATATAAGCATATTTTTAACAAACCGACTGTAATTTCATTTGCACAAATACCATAAATAAATAATTTAGAGCTTACCTAATAAATCAAAATGCTTACCAGTTATTCAGGACTTTTTAAAACCTTTAGTTTGTCATCTCATATTTAAAAGTAATGATATGTCTGGAACTGAAATAAGACAAAAAAAATTAACTCAAACTGTGTTATCATTTAATTTAAATACATAAGTATTATTGAGAGAGAAAAATCTAATTCTTGAAAATTTTATCACAAAGAAAGAAAAATGCTTCTCCCTTGTGGCTTAGCCACCTTCATTTAAACTGTTTATATTAGAAGCAATGAGTAGTAGCTAACTAGCTTAATACATGTAGTTGAATAGCAATATTGTGTTCAAGAAGGTTTGACCCTCCCCCTTTTTCACTGAGAAATGACAATATCTTGTGTTTTGCTCGTGTGCATTAACAATAGTAATTCGTGATTTTCTTAATACATGTACATGTTTTTTTTCTGTTTATTTGCATATGATATCTACTGACCAGGGTCAAATCATTGGATAAAAGCAGATGTATGATGTATCTCACTTTACTCGTGTGAAGTGTGTTATCTCCCTTGATTATAAGCTATTCCTGTAGACCAGAGTGATAATTGCATAATAAAGACTATATTGTGTCATGTTTACTTACAATTTATTTATATTACATGTAAGTTTTTTCTTGCCTTTTTCAATTGAATAAACAATTCATTTCGGATCTCTCGGGGGTAAACAAAGTTATGACTGTGCCTAAAAAAAGTGTTCAGCCCCGTGCCAGTAATGCATTTAAAAGTGAAAATGTTATTGAATTTTTGCTGTTCTTTATCAATAATATTTATCTGAAATCATTTATGATAACTAGGTATAAATAAATCAAAGAGCTGAAAGCTCTGAGGGAAAATGACGCCACTGTCTCTAATATTGAGATATTTTTTATGCAAGTCTTGATTTTCACATACCGTAATTAATTTAACAATGCAACATGTCTTGTAAGCATATAATTGATATTCGTATATATGTGTGTGTGTGAAGTGACTGTTTTTTTAAGACAAATGAATAGGTCAAGACTACCTGAATTGTACAAATAAATACCGTAGAAAGGCTTGTATATTTCTCACTGGTACATAGTCCCTTCTCTCAGAAAATTGTTATTAATTTTAAATAATCTTTTTGTTACTATTATCAAAGGTCTAATGAAACTCAGGTAATTTAAAAAAATTATAGTCAAACCGGCACCTGGTCAAATCGACACCCTATATAGTCAATTTGTCACCCATGTTAATATATATTTTTAACAGTATTTTAAGCAAAGAGTAAAAAAAAGAAAGGGGTTGCCATATTTGTTTTTAGTATTTAAGCAAAAAGAGTGAAGTACCTAAGGAAAGGATTGTCTGAAAATATTAACTTTCACATTTTTGGGGGATTCATGTACATTTGTATATATCATTTTTCTCCACTAAATGTGTGTGTTCCAGACCGTATGAGTATTTGGACCGTACGCGTGTGGTCTGGACCGTATGCGTTCTTTTTCAAAATAATCTGATTAATATCATTAAGAAGTTGCTTAAGTTTATAAGTTACAAATGCATGTAAAGTTCATTTACAGCTCAACATAACTTAACTCTCAAATTAATATGTAAAAGTTCCAAAAGTAATTGGAATAAAAACGTAATTTTTTAACTAATACAAAAATTCACGCTTATTAAATCTGTTCATCATGTTAATATCTTGTATTTAGCTTGTCCATCAGTAATACATAAATTGACTTATGATCATAGAAATTTACATTATCGGAAGTTAACATGATGTGAACTACAATTTTAGAATATTAGAAACTTTATAAAATATTGCAAATGCAAAGGAACATGAATGAACTGCAAATATGTAAATGTAAATAATTTATCATTAATTGTGGTAGTAAGAGTCACCATGGGAGAGAGTACCAAAAATAGGATTCAGATATTCAATTAAACAAATATTTAAATTCAATTGTTCAATTATTCATTTGATCCATCTAACATGTCTAAAAGTAATTGTAATGATAAAAATTTATAAAAAATAAAGATTGTGATAAATGGTTAGCTCGTACTGGACCATACATGTTTACTCATACGGTCCGACCATACGAGTATTGTCAGACTGTACGAGTATACGTATACCGTCCGGAACGTACAGTCCAAATACTCATGGTCTGGAACATGTATTTTTAATTATATATATGAGGTATATTTAGGAATAAAGGTATTGAATATTCATTTTTATGCATTTTTTAACCAGTTGAGCATTTTACAGGATTGTTGGTTTGATGTTGTTTAAACTTTCCTGAAAAAACATCTAAAATTAGCTTTTATTTGGCATGAAAGTTAGATTTATTGAAAGGGACTCATAGTTTTCCATTTTATTTTTCTAAGTGTTTTATTGTTAAGTAACAGATTGGGTAAGGGCTTCGTTGTTTACCTTTATACACAACAACTAATTAACTATGTACTTTGTAAAAGTTATAAGTTGATCGAATAGAAAATATTATAACAAATATTATTGGATGCCAAATTGACTTCAAATAGGTGCCGATTTGACTATATGCCGATTTAACCAGGTGCCGATTTGAGTTGAACATTTCAAATCCTCTGCGATCGTTTGCGGTATTTTCTTGAGAAACCCTGTTTTCGATCATCAAACAGAAGTAGAAACTGTTTTAAAATGATTCTAGAACGCTTCATGATTGTTGAAATAAGTTTAATTCACTTAAAAAACAATTTTGAAACTTTGCGATGTTTTGAAAGGAAGTTTAAAACGGAAGTGTAAAAGAAGAAATTAACCGGTGAAAGTCGAAATCCGTACATGACAGATATATCACTATAATACGATTTTGAAAATAAAAAAGTTCCATCCTTTTGTACAACAGTCTTTAATATACCTATCACATTAATGTTTGAAGGGTCTTAGCTTATACAAACCAATTTTAAGTCGGTATGAAACATCAAAACGGAATGAACAATAACCGATTACGTTTTGTAGTTTACAAATTCTAAATGCATAGAACAGAAAGGAGAAATTTGTAATGAAAGGTTTAGTTTTTATATTTATCACTTTTAATTTGATATTAAATAGAAATAACTTATTAATATGGACGAGTTAAAATAATTAGTTTGAAAAATCATGAGAGCGCCCTCTACAATATCAATAACAAAGATGGCGGAATGTAAACAAACAACCTCGCCGCGAATATTGAATTGTTCTCTTATTTCTTGCTAATTGTACTATTTAGTGCGCATCCCCACTGCAAGGTCCAGTTGTTGAGAATAAAAGCGCGGACTATACAAGACTTCCTATGGACAGGTCAACATTTTTGTTGTACTAAATAAAATAAAGTATGTAAACTGGTTCCCGTCCGACTAACACACTTTGTTCTAGTGTAGCGGAATACAAGCAGATACCAGTTAGTTTGTAAAATAGTAAATATGAAACCAAGTGCGGTAGGCAGAGGCAATAATCGACTTCCTGTTGTTCTGGTCAATAGTAATGGAAGAATGCCGCTGACGCGTCATTTTCCAAAAACTACTAACCATCATTTTAACAATTTTCTGTGGTGTACAAGGTGAAATTAGCTTAAGACATCTCTGGATTCTTTCTCACAAGATGGGGCAATATGCGCAATTGTTATTCCATAGGCCGTAATGGTAACGTTTTCTTCTGTTGCTCAGCCCATATCGTAAACTTGTATATGTATGATGGCTTGTTTCGAAGCTGAGACATTTTTACATATGTGGTTAAATTTTCGGGGTACGAAGTGTGATTCATTTTTCCGTAATTTAGCAAACCCCGAGTATCCTTCCTCATGGTAAAAAATCCCAATTTTAACACAATAAGTTCTTTGAAATTTTAATACTTTGAACACATTTCATAGCTCCATGGTTTTTACACATTTATTCTGTGTTCCCTTATTTTCTAAATTAACACTAATGGTTCAGCTCAGTTATTTGTTTATCATAGAAATGTGTCAAATATCACTACACAGAGATTTTTTGTTTACACGTGACTTTTGTGTTCCTCATTTCAAGGCGCATTAGGGGTATTGTCCCATATTGAAATTCATAGTTCTGATTTTTCCAAATATTTTTAGGTGATCTTCATCGGTATGACATTCTGAATAAATCTGTGTATTTTTGTCCATTTCTGAAAAAAAATAAAGTCATTTCAGCACTATATGGCAATGACACTTTTATCGCTATATTCATTTATTTTTAATACAACGTGCATGTATAATTAATTTCTTCCAGTATACCTTTACTAGTCAAAACAAGGACAAAACTTTTGATGATAACCTTAAATAACAATACACAGACCCTATTAAAACATTCTATAACATTTTCTTGTGTCTTAAAGTGCATTTTGACAGAGAAATTATGCAAAAATGTAGATTTCATAAAAAAAACCCAGCAAAATAACTATTCTTACTAGTGGACATCTGGTATATAATGCTGTGGAAACCCCTCAAAACTACTGGGAAAGTCATTCTTATCATGTAAATTAGAATGCAATGAAGTGCAAATTTTCAAAACTTGTCCATTTACATAATTCTATTTGAGAAAAAAAGGCTTTTTACATGTATTTCAGTGAAAACCCTTTATCAGTGAGAAATCCACATGAGGTATTAAAGGAAACATTGTGACATCACACATATTATGGCGTCATTAAATAATGACAGATCAAAATAGTGCTAAATAGAGTTTGCAGTGTTACATGAGAATCAGTTGACGCAAGATTTAACTCGAAATGTTGAGTCGAAAAGACCAGTAACCAAGCCTTTTCATTTAATAGCAAGACCATAGCAACAGTTTTCATATAAGCATATTTTTAACAAACCGACTGTAATTTCATTTGCACAAATACCATAAATAAATAATTTAGAGCTTACCTAATAAATCAAAATGCTTACCAGTTATTCAGGACTTTTTAAAACCTTTAGTTTGTCATCTCATATTTAAAAGTAATGATATGTCTGGAACTGAAATAAGACAAAAAAAATTAACTCAAACTGTGTTATCATTTAATTTAAATACATAAGTATTATTGAGAGAGAAAAATCTAATTCTTGAAAATTTTATCACAAAGAAAGAAAAATGCTTCTCCCTTGTGGCTTAGCCACCTTCATTTAAACTGTTTATATTAGAAGCAATGAGTAGTAGCTAACTAGCTTAATACATGTAGTTGAATAGCAATATTGTGTTCAAGAAGGTTTGACCCTCCCCCTTTTTCACTGAGAAATGACAATATCTTGTGTTTTGCTCGTGTGCATTAACAATAGTAATTCGTGATTTTCTTAATACATGTACATGTTTTTTTTCTGTTTATTTGCATATGATATCTACTGACCAGGGTCAAATCATTGGATAAAAGCAGATGTATGATGTATCTCACTTTACTCGTGTGAAGTGTGTTATCTCCCTTGATTATAAGCTATTCCTGTAGACCAGAGTGATAATTGCATAATAAAGACTATATTGTGTCATGTTTACTTACAATTTATTTATATTACATGTAAGTTTTTTCTTGCCTTTTTCAATTGAATAAACAATTCATTTCGGATCTCTCGGGGGTAAACAAAGTTATGACTGTGCCTAAAAAAAGTGTTCAGCCCCGTGCCAGTAATGCATTTAAAAGTGAAAATGTTATTGAATTTTTGCTGTTCTTTATCAATAATATTTATCTGAAATCATTTATGATAACTAGGTATAAATAAAAAACTACTAACCATCATTTTAACAATTTTCTGTGGTGTACAAGGTGAAATTAGCTTAAGACATCTCTGGATTCTTTCTCACAAGATGGGGCAATATGCGCAATTGTTATTCCATAGGCCGTAATGGTAACGTTTTCTTCTGTTGCTCAGCCCATATCGTAAACTTGTATATGTATGATGGCTTGTTTCGAAGCTGAGACATTTTTACATATGTGGTTAAATTTTCGGGGTACGAAGTGTGATTCATTTTTCCGTAATTTAGCAAACCCCGAGTATCCTTCCTCATGGTAAAAAATCCCAATTTTAACACAATAAGTTCTTTGAAATTTTAATACTTTGAACACATTTCATAGCTCCATGGTTTTTACACATTTATTCTGTGTTCCCTTATTTTCTAAATTAACACTAATGGTTCAGCTCAGTTATTTGTTTATCATAGAAATGTGTCAAATATCACTACACAGAGATTTTTTGTTTACACGTGACTTTTGTGTTCCTCATTTCAAGGCGCATTAGGGGTATTGTCCCATATTGAAATTCATAGTTCTGATTTTTCCAAATATTTTTAGGTGATCTTCATCGGTATGACATTCTGAATAAATCTGTGTATTTTTGTCCATTTCTGAAAAAAAATAAAGTCATTTCAGCACTATATGGCAATGACACTTTTATCGCTATATTCATTTATTTTTAATACAACGTGCATGTATAATTAATTTCTTCCAGTATACCTTTACTAGTCAAAACAAGGACAAAACTTTTGATGATAACCTTAAATAACAATACACAGACCCTATTAAAACATTCTATAACATTTTCTTGTGTCTTAAAGTGCATTTTGACAGAGAAATTATGCAAAAATGTAGATTTCATAAAAAAAACCCAGCAAAATAACTATTCTTACTAGTGGACATCTGGTATATAATGCTGTGGAAACCCCTCAAAACTACTGGGAAAGTCATTCTTATCATGTAAATTAGAATGCAATGAAGTGCAAATTTTCAAAACTTGTCCATTTACATAATTCTATTTGAGAAAAAAAGGCTTTTTACATGTATTTCAGTGAAAACCCTTTATCAGTGAGAAATCCACATGAGGTATTAAAGGAAACATTGTGACATCACACATATTATGGCGTCATTAAATAATGACAGATCAAAATAGTGCTAAATAGAGTTTGCAGTGTTACATGAGAATCAGTTGACGCAAGATTTAACTCGAAATGTTGAGTCGAAAAGACCAGTAACCAAGCCTTTTCATTTAATAGCAAGACCATAGCAACAGTTTTCATATAAGCATATTTTTAACAAACCGACTGTAATTTCATTTGCACAAATACCATAAATAAATAATTTAGAGCTTACCTAATAAATCAAAATGCTTACCAGTTATTCAGGACTTTTTAAAACCTTTAGTTTGTCATCTCATATTTAAAAGTAATGATATGTCTGGAACTGAAATAAGACAAAAAAAATTAACTCAAACTGTGTTATCATTTAATTTAAATACATAAGTATTATTGAGAGAGAAAAATCTAATTCTTGAAAATTTTATCACAAAGAAAGAAAAATGC
The DNA here is from genome assembly GCF_036588685.1 of Mytilus trossulus. NCBI lineage: Eukaryota > Metazoa > Mollusca > Bivalvia > Mytilida > Mytilidae > Mytilus > Mytilus trossulus. Next base: position 14,468,016 of record NC_086383.1, on the reverse strand, counting down.
TTCTCCCTTGTGGCTTAGCCACCTTCATTTAAACTGTTTATATTAGAAGCAATGAGTAGTAGCTAACTAGCTTAATACATGTAGTTGAATAGCAATATTGTGTTCAAGAAGGTTTGACCCTCCCCCTTTTTCACTGAGAAATGACAATATCTTGTGTTTTGCTCGTGTGCATTAACAATAGTAATTCGTGATTTTCTTAATACATGTACATGTTTTTTTTCTGTTTATTTGCATATGATATCTACTGACCAGGGTCAAATCATTGGATAAAAGCAGATGTATGATGTATCTCACTTTACTCGTGTGAAGTGTGTTATCTCCCTTGATTATAAGCTATTCCTGTAGACCAGAGTGATAATTGCATAATAAAGACTATATTGTGTCATGTTTACTTACAATTTATTTATATTACATGTAAGTTTTTTCTTGCCTTTTTCAATTGAATAAACAATTCATTTCGGATCTCTCGGGGGTAAACAAAGTTATGACTGTGCCTAAAAAAAGTGTTCAGCCCCGTGCCAGTAATGCATTTAAAAGTGAAAATGTTATTGAATTTTTGCTGTTCTTTATCAATAATATTTATCTGAAATCATTTATGATAACTAGGTATAAATAAAAAACTACTAACCATCATTTTAACAATTTTCTGTGGTGTACAAGGTGAAATTAGCTTAAGACATCTCTGGATTCTTTCTCACAAGATGGGGCAATATGCGCAATTGTTATTCCATAGGCCGTAATGGTAACGTTTTCTTCTGTTGCTCAGCCCATATCGTAAACTTGTATATGTATGATGGCTTGTTTCGAAGCTGAGACATTTTTACATATGTGGTTAAATTTTCGGGGTACGAAGTGTGATTCATTTTTCCGTAATTTAGCAAACCCCGAGTATCCTTCCTCATGGTAAAAAATCCCAATTTTAACACAATAAGTTCTTTGAAATTTTAATACTTTGAACACATTTCATAGCTCCATGGTTTTTACACATTTATTCTGTGTTCCCTTATTTTCTAAATTAACACTAATGGTTCAGCTCAGTTATTTGTTTATCATAGAAATGTGTCAAATATCACTACACAGAGATTTTTTGTTTACACGTGACTTTTGTGTTCCTCATTTCAAGGCGCATTAGGGGTATTGTCCCATATTGAAATTCATAGTTCTGATTTTTCCAAATATTTTTAGGTGATCTTCATCGGTATGACATTCTGAATAAATCTGTGTATTTTTGTCCATTTCTGAAAAAAAATAAAGTCATTTCAGCACTATATGGCAATGACACTTTTATCGCTATATTCATTTATTTTTAATACAACGTGCATGTATAATTAATTTCTTCCAGTATACCTTTACTAGTCAAAACAAGGACAAAACTTTTGATGATAACCTTAAATAACAATACACAGACCCTATTAAAACATTCTATAACATTTTCTTGTGTCTTAAAGTGCATTTTGACAGAGAAATTATGCAAAAATGTAGATTTCATAAAAAAAACCCAGCAAAATAACTATTCTTACTAGTGGACATCTGGTATATAATGCTGTGGAAACCCCTCAAAACTACTGGGAAAGTCATTCTTATCATGTAAATTAGAATGCAATGAAGTGCAAATTTTCAAAACTTGTCCATTTACATAATTCTATTTGAGAAAAAAAGGCTTTTTACATGTATTTCAGTGAAAACCCTTTATCAGTGAGAAATCCACATGAGGTATTAAAGGAAACATTGTGACATCACACATATTATGGCGTCATTAAATAATGACAGATCAAAATAGTGCTAAATAGAGTTTGCAGTGTTACATGAGAATCAGTTGACGCAAGATTTAACTCGAAATGTTGAGTCGAAAAGACCAGTAACCAAGCCTTTTCATTTAATAGCAAGACCATAGCAACAGTTTTCATATAAGCATATTTTTAACAAACCGACTGTAATTTCATTTGCACAAATACCATAAATAAATAATTTAGAGCTTACCTAATAAATCAAAATGCTTACCAGTTATTCAGGACTTTTTAAAACCTTTAGTTTGTCATCTCATATTTAAAAGTAATGATATGTCTGGAACTGAAATAAGACAAAAAAAATTAACTCAAACTGTGTTATCATTTAATTTAAATACATAAGTATTATTGAGAGAGAAAAATCTAATTCTTGAAAATTTTATCACAAAGAAAGAAAAATGCTTCTCCCTTGTGGCTTAGCCACCTTCATTTAAACTGTTTATATTAGAAGCAATGAGTAGTAGCTAACTAGCTTAATACATGTAGTTGAATAGCAATATTGTGTTCAAGAAGGTTTGACCCTCCCCCTTTTTCACTGAGAAATGACAATATCTTGTGTTTTGCTCGTGTGCATTAACAATAGTAATTCGTGATTTTCTTAATACATGTACATGTTTTTTTTCTGTTTATTTGCATATGATATCTACTGACCAGGGTCAAATCATTGGATAAAAGCAGATGTATGATGTATCTCACTTTACTCGTGTGAAGTGTGTTATCTCCCTTGATTATAAGCTATTCCTGTAGACCAGAGTGATAATTGCATAATAAAGACTATATTGTGTCATGTTTACTTACAATTTATTTATATTACATGTAAGTTTTTTCTTGCCTTTTTCAATTGAATAAACAATTCATTTCGGATCTCTCGGGGGTAAACAAAGTTATGACTGTGCCTAAAAAAAGTGTTCAGCCCCGTGCCAGTAATGCATTTAAAAGTGAAAATGTTATTGAATTTTTGCTGTTCTTTATCAATAATATTTATCTGAAATCATTTATGATAACTAGGTATAAATAAAAAACTACTAACCATCATTTTAACAATTTTCTGTGGTGTACAAGGTGAAATTAGCTTAAGACATCTCTGGATTCTTTCTCACAAGATGGGGCAATATGCGCAATTGTTATTCCATAGGCCGTAATGGTAACGTTTTCTTCTGTTGCTCAGCCCATATCGTAAACTTGTATATGTATGATGGCTTGTTTCGAAGCTGAGACATTTTTACATATGTGGTTAAATTTTCGGGGTACGAAGTGTGATTCATTTTTCCGTAATTTAGCAAACCCCGAGTATCCTTCCTCATGGTAAAAAATCCCAATTTTAACACAATAAGTTCTTTGAAATTTTAATACTTTGAACACATTTCATAGCTCCATGGTTTTTACACATTTATTCTGTGTTCCCTTATTTTCTAAATTAACACTAATGGTTCAGCTCAGTTATTTGTTTATCATAGAAATGTGTCAAATATCACTACACAGAGATTTTTTGTTTACACGTGACTTTTGTGTTCCTCATTTCAAGGCGCATTAGGGGTATTGTCCCATATTGAAATTCATAGTTCTGATTTTTCCAAATATTTTTAGGTGATCTTCATCGGTATGACATTCTGAATAAATCTGTGTATTTTTGTCCATTTCTGAAAAAAAATAAAGTCATTTCAGCACTATATGGCAATGACACTTTTATCGCTATATTCATTTATTTTTAATACAACGTGCATGTATAATTAATTTCTTCCAGTATACCTTTACTAGTCAAAACAAGGACAAAACTTTTGATGATAACCTTAAATAACAATACACAGACCCTATTAAAACATTCTATAACATTTTCTTGTGTCTTAAAGTGCATTTTGACAGAGAAATTATGCAAAAATGTAGATTTCATAAAAAAAACCCAGCAAAATAACTATTCTTACTAGTGGACATCTGGTATATAATGCTGTGGAAACCCCTCAAAACTACTGGGAAAGTCATTCTTATCATGTAAATTAGAATGCAATGAAGTGCAAATTTTCAAAACTTGTCCATTTACATAATTCTATTTGAGAAAAAAAGGCTTTTTACATGTATTTCAGTGAAAACCCTTTATCAGTGAGAAATCCACATGAGGTATTAAAGGAAACATTGTGACATCACACATATTATGGCGTCATTAAATAATGACAGATCAAAATAGTGCTAAATAGAGTTTGCAGTGTTACATGAGAATCAGTTGACGCAAGATTTAACTCGAAATGTTGAGTCGAAAAGACCAGTAACCAAGCCTTTTCATTTAATAGCAAGACCATAGCAACAGTTTTCATATAAGCATATTTTTAACAAACCGACTGTAATTTCATTTGCACAAATACCATAAATAAATAATTTAGAGCTTACCTAATAAATCAAAATGCTTACCAGTTATTCAGGACTTTTTAAAACCTTTAGTTTGTCATCTCATATTTAAAAGTAATGATATGTCTGGAACTGAAATAAGACAAAAAAAATTAACTCAAACTGTGTTATCATTTAATTTAAATACATAAGTATTATTGAGAGAGAAAAATCTAATTCTTGAAAATTTTATCACAAAGAAAGAAAAATGCTTCTCCCTTGTGGCTTAGCCACCTTCATTTAAACTGTTTATATTAGAAGCAATGAGTAGTAGCTAACTAGCTTAATACATGTAGTTGAATAGCAATATTGTGTTCAAGAAGGTTTGACCCTCCCCCTTTTTCACTGAGAAATGACAATATCTTGTGTTTTGCTCGTGTGCATTAACAATAGTAATTCGTGATTTTCTTAATACATGTACATGTTTTTTTTCTGTTTATTTGCATATGATATCTACTGACCAGGGTCAAATCATTGGATAAAAGCAGATGTATGATGTATCTCACTTTACTCGTGTGAAGTGTGTTATCTCCCTTGATTATAAGCTATTCCTGTAGACCAGAGTGATAATTGCATAATAAAGACTATATTGTGTCATGTTTACTTACAATTTATTTATATTACATGTAAGTTTTTTCTTGCCTTTTTCAATTGAATAAACAATTCATTTCGGATCTCTCGGGGGTAAACAAAGTTATGACTGTGCCTAAAAAAAGTGTTCAGCCCCGTGCCAGTAATGCATTTAAAAGTGAAAATGTTATTGAATTTTTGCTGTTCTTTATCAATAATATTTATCTGAAATCATTTATGATAACTAGGTATAAATAAAAAACTACTAACCATCATTTTAACAATTTTCTGTGGTGTACAAGGTGAAATTAGCTTAAGACATCTCTGGATTCTTTCTCACAAGATGGGGCAATATGCGCAATTGTTATTCCATAGGCCGTAATGGTAACGTTTTCTTCTGTTGCTCAGCCCATATCGTAAACTTGTATATGTATGATGGCTTGTTTCGAAGCTGAGACATTTTTACATATGTGGTTAAATTTTCGGGGTACGAAGTGTGATTCATTTTTCCGTAATTTAGCAAACCCCGAGTATCCTTCCTCATGGTAAAAAATCCCAATTTTAACACAATAAGTTCTTTGAAATTTTAATACTTTGAACACATTTCATAGCTCCATGGTTTTTACACATTTATTCTGTGTTCCCTTATTTTCTAAATTAACACTAATGGTTCAGCTCAGTTATTTGTTTATCATAGAAATGTGTCAAATATCACTACACAGAGATTTTTTGTTTACACGTGACTTTTGTGTTCCTCATTTCAAGGCGCATTAGGGGTATTGTCCCATATTGAAATTCATAGTTCTGATTTTTCCAAATATTTTTAGGTGATCTTCATCGGTATGACATTCTGAATAAATCTGTGTATTTTTGTCCATTTCTGAAAAAAAATAAAGTCATTTCAGCACTATATGGCAATGACACTTTTATCGCTATATTCATTTATTTTTAATACAACGTGCATGTATAATTAATTTCTTCCAGTATACCTTTACTAGTCAAAACAAGGACAAAACTTTTGATGATAACCTTAAATAACAATACACAGACCCTATTAAAACATTCTATAACATTTTCTTGTGTCTTAAAGTGCATTTTGACAGAGAAATTATGCAAAAATGTAGATTTCATAAAAAAAACCCAGCAAAATAACTATTCTTACTAGTGGACATCTGGTATATAATGCTGTGGAAACCCCTCAAAACTACTGGGAAAGTCATTCTTATCATGTAAATTAGAATGCAATGAAGTGCAAATTTTCAAAACTTGTCCATTTACATAATTCTATTTGAGAAAAAAAGGCTTTTTACATGTATTTCAGTGAAAACCCTTTATCAGTGAGAAATCCACATGAGGTATTAAAGGAAACATTGTGACATCACACATATTATGGCGTCATTAAATAATGACAGATCAAAATAGTGCTAAATAGAGTTTGCAGTGTTACATGAGAATCAGTTGACGCAAGATTTAACTCGAAATGTTGAGTCGAAAAGACCAGTAACCAAGCCTTTTCATTTAATAGCAAGACCATAGCAACAGTTTTCATATAAGCATATTTTTAACAAACCGACTGTAATTTCATTTGCACAAATACCATAAATAAATAATTTAGAGCTTACCTAATAAATCAAAATGCTTACCAGTTATTCAGGACTTTTTAAAACCTTTAGTTTGTCATCTCATATTTAAAAGTAATGATATGTCTGGAACTGAAATAAGACAAAAAAAATTAACTCAAACTGTGTTATCATTTAATTTAAATACATAAGTATTATTGAGAGAGAAAAATCTAATTCTTGAAAATTTTATCACAAAGAAAGAAAAATGCTTCTCCCTTGTGGCTTAGCCACCTTCATTTAAACTGTTTATATTAGAAGCAATGAGTAGTAGCTAACTAGCTTAATACATGTAGTTGAATAGCAATATTGTGTTCAAGAAGGTTTGACCCTCCCCCTTTTTCACTGAGAAATGACAATATCTTGTGTTTTGCTCGTGTGCATTAACAATAGTAATTCGTGATTTTCTTAATACATGTACATGTTTTTTTTCTGTTTATTTGCATATGATATCTACTGACCAGGGTCAAATCATTGGATAAAAGCAGATGTATGATGTATCTCACTTTACTCGTGTGAAGTGTGTTATCTCCCTTGATTATAAGCTATTCCTGTAGACCAGAGTGATAATTGCATAATAAAGACTATATTGTGTCATGTTTACTTACAATTTATTTATATTACATGTAAGTTTTTTCTTGCCTTTTTCAATTGAATAAACAATTCATTTCGGATCTCTCGGGGGTAAACAAAGTTATGACTGTGCCTAAAAAAAGTGTTCAGCCCCGTGCCAGTAATGCATTTAAAAGTGAAAATGTTATTGAATTTTTGCTGTTCTTTATCAATAATATTTATCTGAAATCATTTATGATAACTAGGTATAAATAAAAAACTACTAACCATCATTTTAACAATTTTCTGTGGTGTACAAGGTGAAATTAGCTTAAGACATCTCTGGATTCTTTCTCACAAGATGGGGCAATATGCGCAATTGTTATTCCATAGGCCGTAATGGTAACGTTTTCTTCTGTTGCTCAGCCCATATCGTAAACTTGTATATGTATGATGGCTTGTTTCGAAGCTGAGACATTTTTACATATGTGGTTAAATTTTCGGGGTACGAAGTGTGATTCATTTTTCCGTAATTTAGCAAACCCCGAGTATCCTTCCTCATGGTAAAAAATCCCAATTTTAACACAATAAGTTCTTTGAAATTTTAATACTTTGAACACATTTCATAGCTCCATGGTTTTTACACATTTATTCTGTGTTCCCTTATTTTCTAAATTAACACTAATGGTTCAGCTCAGTTATTTGTTTATCATAGAAATGTGTCAAATATCACTACACAGAGATTTTTTGTTTACACGTGACTTTTGTGTTCCTCATTTCAAGGCGCATTAGGGGTATTGTCCCATATTGAAATTCATAGTTCTGATTTTTCCAAATATTTTTAGGTGATCTTCATCGGTATGACATTCTGAATAAATCTGTGTATTTTTGTCCATTTCTGAAAAAAAATAAAGTCATTTCAGCACTATATGGCAATGACACTTTTATCGCTATATTCATTTATTTTTAATACAACGTGCATGTATAATTAATTTCTTCCAGTATACCTTTACTAGTCAAAACAAGGACAAAACTTTTGATGATAACCTTAAATAACAATACACAGACCCTATTAAAACATTCTATAACATTTTCTTGTGTCTTAAAGTGCATTTTGACAGAGAAATTATGCAAAAATGTAGATTTCATAAAAAAAACCCAGCAAAATAACTATTCTTACTAGTGGACATCTGGTATATAATGCTGTGGAAACCCCTCAAAACTACTGGGAAAGTCATTCTTATCATGTAAATTAGAATGCAATGAAGTGCAAATTTTCAAAACTTGTCCATTTACATAATTCTATTTGAGAAAAAAAGGCTTTTTACATGTATTTCAGTGAAAACCCTTTATCAGTGAGAAATCCACATGAGGTATTAAAGGAAACATTGTGACATCACACATATTATGGCGTCATTAAATAATGACAGATCAAAATAGTGCTAAATAGAGTTTGCAGTGTTACATGAGAATCAGTTGACGCAAGATTTAACTCGAAATGTTGAGTCGAAAAGACCAGTAACCAAGCCTTTTCATTTAATAGCAAGACCATAGCAACAGTTTTCATATAAGCATATTTTTAACAAACCGACTGTAATTTCATTTGCACAAATACCATAAATAAATAATTTAGAGCTTACCTAATAAATCAAAATGCTTACCAGTTATTCAGGACTTTTTAAAACCTTTAGTTTGTCATCTCATATTTAAAAGTAATGATATGTCTGGAACTGAAATAAGACAAAAAAAATTAACTCAAACTGTGTTATCATTTAATTTAAATACATAAGTATTATTGAGAGAGAAAAATCTAATTCTTGAAAATTTTATCACAAAGAAAGAAAAATGCTTCTCCCTTGTGGCTTAGCCACCTTCATTTAAACTGTTTATATTAGAAGCAATGAGTAGTAGCTAACTAGCTTAATACATGTAGTTGAATAGCAATATTGTGTTCAAGAAGGTTTGACCCTCCCCCTTTTTCACTGAGAAATGACAATATCTTGTGTTTTGCTCGTGTGCATTAACAATAGTAATTCGTGATTTTCTTAATACATGTACATGTTTTTTTTCTGTTTATTTGCATATGATATCTACTGACCAGGGTCAAATCATTGGATAAAAGCAGATGTATGATGTATCTCACTTTACTCGTGTGAAGTGTGTTATCTCCCTTGATTATAAGCTATTCCTGTAGACCAGAGTGATAATTGCATAATAAAGACTATATTGTGTCATGTTTACTTACAATTTATTTATATTACATGTAAGTTTTTTCTTGCCTTTTTCAATTGAATAAACAATTCATTTCGGATCTCTCGGGGGTAAACAAAGTTATGACTGTGCCTAAAAAAAGTGTTCAGCCCCGTGCCAGTAATGCATTTAAAAGTGAAAATGTTATTGAATTTTTGCTGTTCTTTATCAATAATATTTATCTGAAATCATTTATGATAACTAGGTATAAATAAAAAACTACTAACCATCATTTTAACAAT
>NC_086383.1:14436095-14458517 GCF_036588685.1 Mytilus trossulus | reverse complement strand
GCCATATAGTGCTGAAATGACTTTATTTTTTTTCAGAAATGGACAAAAATACACAGATTTATTCAGAATGTCATACCGATGAAGATCACCTAAAAATATTTGGAAAAATCAGAACTATGAATTTCAATATGGGACAATACCCCTAATGCGCCTTGAAATGAGGAACACAAAAGTCACGTGTAAACAAAAAATCTCTGTGTAGTGATATTTGACACATTTCTATGATAAACAAATAACTGAGCTGAACCATTAGTGTTAATTTAGAAAATAAGGGAACACAGAATAAATGTGTAAAAACCATGGAGCTATGAAATGTGTTCAAAGTATTAAAATTTCAAAGAACTTATTGTGTTAAAATTGGGATTTTTTACCATGAGGAAGGATACTCGGGGTTTGCTAAATTACGGAAAAATGAATCACACTTCGTACCCCGAAAATTTAACCACATATGTAAAAATGTCTCAGCTTCGAAACAAGCCATCATACATATACAAGTTTACGATATGGGCTGAGCAACAGAAGAAAACGTTACCATTACGGCCTATGGAATAACAATTGCGCATATTGCCCCATCTTGTGAGAAAGAATCCAGAGATGTCTTAAGCTAATTTCACCTTGTACACCACAGAAAATTGTTAAAATGATGGTTAGTAGTTTTTTATTTATACCTAGTTATCATAAATGATTTCAGATAAATATTATTGATAAAGAACAGCAAAAATTCAATAACATTTTCACTTTTAAATGCATTACTGGCACGGGGCTGAACACTTTTTTTAGGCACAGTCATAACTTTGTTTACCCCCGAGAGATCCGAAATGAATTGTTTATTCAATTGAAAAAGGCAAGAAAAAACTTACATGTAATATAAATAAATTGTAAGTAAACATGACACAATATAGTCTTTATTATGCAATTATCACTCTGGTCTACAGGAATAGCTTATAATCAAGGGAGATAACACACTTCACACGAGTAAAGTGAGATACATCATACATCTGCTTTTATCCAATGATTTGACCCTGGTCAGTAGATATCATATGCAAATAAACAGAAAAAAAACATGTACATGTATTAAGAAAATCACGAATTACTATTGTTAATGCACACGAGCAAAACACAAGATATTGTCATTTCTCAGTGAAAAAGGGGGAGGGTCAAACCTTCTTGAACACAATATTGCTATTCAACTACATGTATTAAGCTAGTTAGCTACTACTCATTGCTTCTAATATAAACAGTTTAAATGAAGGTGGCTAAGCCACAAGGGAGAAGCATTTTTCTTTCTTTGTGATAAAATTTTCAAGAATTAGATTTTTCTCTCTCAATAATACTTATGTATTTAAATTAAATGATAACACAGTTTGAGTTAATTTTTTTTGTCTTATTTCAGTTCCAGACATATCATTACTTTTAAATATGAGATGACAAACTAAAGGTTTTAAAAAGTCCTGAATAACTGGTAAGCATTTTGATTTATTAGGTAAGCTCTAAATTATTTATTTATGGTATTTGTGCAAATGAAATTACAGTCGGTTTGTTAAAAATATGCTTATATGAAAACTGTTGCTATGGTCTTGCTATTAAATGAAAAGGCTTGGTTACTGGTCTTTTCGACTCAACATTTCGAGTTAAATCTTGCGTCAACTGATTCTCATGTAACACTGCAAACTCTATTTAGCACTATTTTGATCTGTCATTATTTAATGACGCCATAATATGTGTGATGTCACAATGTTTCCTTTAATACCTCATGTGGATTTCTCACTGATAAAGGGTTTTCACTGAAATACATGTAAAAAGCCTTTTTTTCTCAAATAGAATTATGTAAATGGACAAGTTTTGAAAATTTGCACTTCATTGCATTCTAATTTACATGATAAGAATGACTTTCCCAGTAGTTTTGAGGGGTTTCCACAGCATTATATACCAGATGTCCACTAGTAAGAATAGTTATTTTGCTGGGTTTTTTTTATGAAATCTACATTTTTGCATAATTTCTCTGTCAAAATGCACTTTAAGACACAAGAAAATGTTATAGAATGTTTTAATAGGGTCTGTGTATTGTTATTTAAGGTTATCATCAAAAGTTTTGTCCTTGTTTTGACTAGTAAAGGTATACTGGAAGAAATTAATTATACATGCACGTTGTATTAAAAATAAATGAATATAGCGATAAAAGTGTCATTGCCATATAGTGCTGAAATGACTTTATTTTTTTTCAGAAATGGACAAAAATACACAGATTTATTCAGAATGTCATACCGATGAAGATCACCTAAAAATATTTGGAAAAATCAGAACTATGAATTTCAATATGGGACAATACCCCTAATGCGCCTTGAAATGAGGAACACAAAAGTCACGTGTAAACAAAAAATCTCTGTGTAGTGATATTTGACACATTTCTATGATAAACAAATAACTGAGCTGAACCATTAGTGTTAATTTAGAAAATAAGGGAACACAGAATAAATGTGTAAAAACCATGGAGCTATGAAATGTGTTCAAAGTATTAAAATTTCAAAGAACTTATTGTGTTAAAATTGGGATTTTTTACCATGAGGAAGGATACTCGGGGTTTGCTAAATTACGGAAAAATGAATCACACTTCGTACCCCGAAAATTTAACCACATATGTAAAAATGTCTCAGCTTCGAAACAAGCCATCATACATATACAAGTTTACGATATGGGCTGAGCAACAGAAGAAAACGTTACCATTACGGCCTATGGAATAACAATTGCGCATATTGCCCCATCTTGTGAGAAAGAATCCAGAGATGTCTTAAGCTAATTTCACCTTGTACACCACAGAAAATTGTTAAAATGATGGTTAGTAGTTTTTTATTTATACCTAGTTATCATAAATGATTTCAGATAAATATTATTGATAAAGAACAGCAAAAATTCAATAACATTTTCACTTTTAAATGCATTACTGGCACGGGGCTGAACACTTTTTTTAGGCACAGTCATAACTTTGTTTACCCCCGAGAGATCCGAAATGAATTGTTTATTCAATTGAAAAAGGCAAGAAAAAACTTACATGTAATATAAATAAATTGTAAGTAAACATGACACAATATAGTCTTTATTATGCAATTATCACTCTGGTCTACAGGAATAGCTTATAATCAAGGGAGATAACACACTTCACACGAGTAAAGTGAGATACATCATACATCTGCTTTTATCCAATGATTTGACCCTGGTCAGTAGATATCATATGCAAATAAACAGAAAAAAAACATGTACATGTATTAAGAAAATCACGAATTACTATTGTTAATGCACACGAGCAAAACACAAGATATTGTCATTTCTCAGTGAAAAAGGGGGAGGGTCAAACCTTCTTGAACACAATATTGCTATTCAACTACATGTATTAAGCTAGTTAGCTACTACTCATTGCTTCTAATATAAACAGTTTAAATGAAGGTGGCTAAGCCACAAGGGAGAAGCATTTTTCTTTCTTTGTGATAAAATTTTCAAGAATTAGATTTTTCTCTCTCAATAATACTTATGTATTTAAATTAAATGATAACACAGTTTGAGTTAATTTTTTTTGTCTTATTTCAGTTCCAGACATATCATTACTTTTAAATATGAGATGACAAACTAAAGGTTTTAAAAAGTCCTGAATAACTGGTAAGCATTTTGATTTATTAGGTAAGCTCTAAATTATTTATTTATGGTATTTGTGCAAATGAAATTACAGTCGGTTTGTTAAAAATATGCTTATATGAAAACTGTTGCTATGGTCTTGCTATTAAATGAAAAGGCTTGGTTACTGGTCTTTTCGACTCAACATTTCGAGTTAAATCTTGCGTCAACTGATTCTCATGTAACACTGCAAACTCTATTTAGCACTATTTTGATCTGTCATTATTTAATGACGCCATAATATGTGTGATGTCACAATGTTTCCTTTAATACCTCATGTGGATTTCTCACTGATAAAGGGTTTTCACTGAAATACATGTAAAAAGCCTTTTTTTCTCAAATAGAATTATGTAAATGGACAAGTTTTGAAAATTTGCACTTCATTGCATTCTAATTTACATGATAAGAATGACTTTCCCAGTAGTTTTGAGGGGTTTCCACAGCATTATATACCAGATGTCCACTAGTAAGAATAGTTATTTTGCTGGGTTTTTTTTATGAAATCTACATTTTTGCATAATTTCTCTGTCAAAATGCACTTTAAGACACAAGAAAATGTTATAGAATGTTTTAATAGGGTCTGTGTATTGTTATTTAAGGTTATCATCAAAAGTTTTGTCCTTGTTTTGACTAGTAAAGGTATACTGGAAGAAATTAATTATACATGCACGTTGTATTAAAAATAAATGAATATAGCGATAAAAGTGTCATTGCCATATAGTGCTGAAATGACTTTATTTTTTTTCAGAAATGGACAAAAATACACAGATTTATTCAGAATGTCATACCGATGAAGATCACCTAAAAATATTTGGAAAAATCAGAACTATGAATTTCAATATGGGACAATACCCCTAATGCGCCTTGAAATGAGGAACACAAAAGTCACGTGTAAACAAAAAATCTCTGTGTAGTGATATTTGACACATTTCTATGATAAACAAATAACTGAGCTGAACCATTAGTGTTAATTTAGAAAATAAGGGAACACAGAATAAATGTGTAAAAACCATGGAGCTATGAAATGTGTTCAAAGTATTAAAATTTCAAAGAACTTATTGTGTTAAAATTGGGATTTTTTACCATGAGGAAGGATACTCGGGGTTTGCTAAATTACGGAAAAATGAATCACACTTCGTACCCCGAAAATTTAACCACATATGTAAAAATGTCTCAGCTTCGAAACAAGCCATCATACATATACAAGTTTACGATATGGGCTGAGCAACAGAAGAAAACGTTACCATTACGGCCTATGGAATAACAATTGCGCATATTGCCCCATCTTGTGAGAAAGAATCCAGAGATGTCTTAAGCTAATTTCACCTTGTACACCACAGAAAATTGTTAAAATGATGGTTAGTAGTTTTTTATTTATACCTAGTTATCATAAATGATTTCAGATAAATATTATTGATAAAGAACAGCAAAAATTCAATAACATTTTCACTTTTAAATGCATTACTGGCACGGGGCTGAACACTTTTTTTAGGCACAGTCATAACTTTGTTTACCCCCGAGAGATCCGAAATGAATTGTTTATTCAATTGAAAAAGGCAAGAAAAAACTTACATGTAATATAAATAAATTGTAAGTAAACATGACACAATATAGTCTTTATTATGCAATTATCACTCTGGTCTACAGGAATAGCTTATAATCAAGGGAGATAACACACTTCACACGAGTAAAGTGAGATACATCATACATCTGCTTTTATCCAATGATTTGACCCTGGTCAGTAGATATCATATGCAAATAAACAGAAAAAAAACATGTACATGTATTAAGAAAATCACGAATTACTATTGTTAATGCACACGAGCAAAACACAAGATATTGTCATTTCTCAGTGAAAAAGGGGGAGGGTCAAACCTTCTTGAACACAATATTGCTATTCAACTACATGTATTAAGCTAGTTAGCTACTACTCATTGCTTCTAATATAAACAGTTTAAATGAAGGTGGCTAAGCCACAAGGGAGAAGCATTTTTCTTTCTTTGTGATAAAATTTTCAAGAATTAGATTTTTCTCTCTCAATAATACTTATGTATTTAAATTAAATGATAACACAGTTTGAGTTAATTTTTTTTGTCTTATTTCAGTTCCAGACATATCATTACTTTTAAATATGAGATGACAAACTAAAGGTTTTAAAAAGTCCTGAATAACTGGTAAGCATTTTGATTTATTAGGTAAGCTCTAAATTATTTATTTATGGTATTTGTGCAAATGAAATTACAGTCGGTTTGTTAAAAATATGCTTATATGAAAACTGTTGCTATGGTCTTGCTATTAAATGAAAAGGCTTGGTTACTGGTCTTTTCGACTCAACATTTCGAGTTAAATCTTGCGTCAACTGATTCTCATGTAACACTGCAAACTCTATTTAGCACTATTTTGATCTGTCATTATTTAATGACGCCATAATATGTGTGATGTCACAATGTTTCCTTTAATACCTCATGTGGATTTCTCACTGATAAAGGGTTTTCACTGAAATACATGTAAAAAGCCTTTTTTTCTCAAATAGAATTATGTAAATGGACAAGTTTTGAAAATTTGCACTTCATTGCATTCTAATTTACATGATAAGAATGACTTTCCCAGTAGTTTTGAGGGGTTTCCACAGCATTATATACCAGATGTCCACTAGTAAGAATAGTTATTTTGCTGGGTTTTTTTTATGAAATCTACATTTTTGCATAATTTCTCTGTCAAAATGCACTTTAAGACACAAGAAAATGTTATAGAATGTTTTAATAGGGTCTGTGTATTGTTATTTAAGGTTATCATCAAAAGTTTTGTCCTTGTTTTGACTAGTAAAGGTATACTGGAAGAAATTAATTATACATGCACGTTGTATTAAAAATAAATGAATATAGCGATAAAAGTGTCATTGCCATATAGTGCTGAAATGACTTTATTTTTTTTCAGAAATGGACAAAAATACACAGATTTATTCAGAATGTCATACCGATGAAGATCACCTAAAAATATTTGGAAAAATCAGAACTATGAATTTCAATATGGGACAATACCCCTAATGCGCCTTGAAATGAGGAACACAAAAGTCACGTGTAAACAAAAAATCTCTGTGTAGTGATATTTGACACATTTCTATGATAAACAAATAACTGAGCTGAACCATTAGTGTTAATTTAGAAAATAAGGGAACACAGAATAAATGTGTAAAAACCATGGAGCTATGAAATGTGTTCAAAGTATTAAAATTTCAAAGAACTTATTGTGTTAAAATTGGGATTTTTTACCATGAGGAAGGATACTCGGGGTTTGCTAAATTACGGAAAAATGAATCACACTTCGTACCCCGAAAATTTAACCACATATGTAAAAATGTCTCAGCTTCGAAACAAGCCATCATACATATACAAGTTTACGATATGGGCTGAGCAACAGAAGAAAACGTTACCATTACGGCCTATGGAATAACAATTGCGCATATTGCCCCATCTTGTGAGAAAGAATCCAGAGATGTCTTAAGCTAATTTCACCTTGTACACCACAGAAAATTGTTAAAATGATGGTTAGTAGTTTTTTATTTATACCTAGTTATCATAAATGATTTCAGATAAATATTATTGATAAAGAACAGCAAAAATTCAATAACATTTTCACTTTTAAATGCATTACTGGCACGGGGCTGAACACTTTTTTTAGGCACAGTCATAACTTTGTTTACCCCCGAGAGATCCGAAATGAATTGTTTATTCAATTGAAAAAGGCAAGAAAAAACTTACATGTAATATAAATAAATTGTAAGTAAACATGACACAATATAGTCTTTATTATGCAATTATCACTCTGGTCTACAGGAATAGCTTATAATCAAGGGAGATAACACACTTCACACGAGTAAAGTGAGATACATCATACATCTGCTTTTATCCAATGATTTGACCCTGGTCAGTAGATATCATATGCAAATAAACAGAAAAAAAACATGTACATGTATTAAGAAAATCACGAATTACTATTGTTAATGCACACGAGCAAAACACAAGATATTGTCATTTCTCAGTGAAAAAGGGGGAGGGTCAAACCTTCTTGAACACAATATTGCTATTCAACTACATGTATTAAGCTAGTTAGCTACTACTCATTGCTTCTAATATAAACAGTTTAAATGAAGGTGGCTAAGCCACAAGGGAGAAGCATTTTTCTTTCTTTGTGATAAAATTTTCAAGAATTAGATTTTTCTCTCTCAATAATACTTATGTATTTAAATTAAATGATAACACAGTTTGAGTTAATTTTTTTTGTCTTATTTCAGTTCCAGACATATCATTACTTTTAAATATGAGATGACAAACTAAAGGTTTTAAAAAGTCCTGAATAACTGGTAAGCATTTTGATTTATTAGGTAAGCTCTAAATTATTTATTTATGGTATTTGTGCAAATGAAATTACAGTCGGTTTGTTAAAAATATGCTTATATGAAAACTGTTGCTATGGTCTTGCTATTAAATGAAAAGGCTTGGTTACTGGTCTTTTCGACTCAACATTTCGAGTTAAATCTTGCGTCAACTGATTCTCATGTAACACTGCAAACTCTATTTAGCACTATTTTGATCTGTCATTATTTAATGACGCCATAATATGTGTGATGTCACAATGTTTCCTTTAATACCTCATGTGGATTTCTCACTGATAAAGGGTTTTCACTGAAATACATGTAAAAAGCCTTTTTTTCTCAAATAGAATTATGTAAATGGACAAGTTTTGAAAATTTGCACTTCATTGCATTCTAATTTACATGATAAGAATGACTTTCCCAGTAGTTTTGAGGGGTTTCCACAGCATTATATACCAGATGTCCACTAGTAAGAATAGTTATTTTGCTGGGTTTTTTTTATGAAATCTACATTTTTGCATAATTTCTCTGTCAAAATGCACTTTAAGACACAAGAAAATGTTATAGAATGTTTTAATAGGGTCTGTGTATTGTTATTTAAGGTTATCATCAAAAGTTTTGTCCTTGTTTTGACTAGTAAAGGTATACTGGAAGAAATTAATTATACATGCACGTTGTATTAAAAATAAATGAATATAGCGATAAAAGTGTCATTGCCATATAGTGCTGAAATGACTTTATTTTTTTTCAGAAATGGACAAAAATACACAGATTTATTCAGAATGTCATACCGATGAAGATCACCTAAAAATATTTGGAAAAATCAGAACTATGAATTTCAATATTGTGAGAAAGAATCCAGAGATGTCTTAAGCTAATTTCACCTTGTACACCACAGAAAATTGTTAAAATGATGGTTAGTAGTTTTTTATTTATACCTAGTTATCATAAATGATTTCAGATAAATATTATTGATAAAGAACAGCAAAAATTCAATAACATTTTCACTTTTAAATGCATTACTGGCACGGGGCTGAACACTTTTTTTAGGCACAGTCATAACTTTGTTTACCCCCGAGAGATCCGAAATGAATTGTTTATTCAATTGAAAAAGGCAAGAAAAAACTTACATGTAATATAAATAAATTGTAAGTAAACATGACACAATATAGTCTTTATTATGCAATTATCACTCTGGTCTACAGGAATAGCTTATAATCAAGGGAGATAACACACTTCACACGAGTAAAGTGAGATACATCATACATCTGCTTTTATCCAATGATTTGACCCTGGTCAGTAGATATCATATGCAAATAAACAGAAAAAAAACATGTACATGTATTAAGAAAATCACGAATTACTATTGTTAATGCACACGAGCAAAACACAAGATATTGTCATTTCTCAGTGAAAAAGGGGGAGGGTCAAACCTTCTTGAACACAATATTGCTATTCAACTACATGTATTAAGCTAGTTAGCTACTACTCATTGCTTCTAATATAAACAGTTTAAATGAAGGTGGCTAAGCCACAAGGGAGAAGCATTTTTCTTTCTTTGTGATAAAATTTTCAAGAATTAGATTTTTCTCTCTCAATAATACTTATGTATTTAAATTAAATGATAACACAGTTTGAGTTAATTTTTTTTGTCTTATTTCAGTTCCAGACATATCATTACTTTTAAATATGAGATGACAAACTAAAGGTTTTAAAAAGTCCTGAATAACTGGTAAGCATTTTGATTTATTAGGTAAGCTCTAAATTATTTATTTATGGTATTTGTGCAAATGAAATTACAGTCGGTTTGTTAAAAATATGCTTATATGAAAACTGTTGCTATGGTCTTGCTATTAAATGAAAAGGCTTGGTTACTGGTCTTTTCGACTCAACATTTCGAGTTAAATCTTGCGTCAACTGATTCTCATGTAACACTGCAAACTCTATTTAGCACTATTTTGATCTGTCATTATTTAATGACGCCATAATATGTGTGATGTCACAATGTTTCCTTTAATACCTCATGTGGATTTCTCACTGATAAAGGGTTTTCACTGAAATACATGTAAAAAGCCTTTTTTTCTCAAATAGAATTATGTAAATGGACAAGTTTTGAAAATTTGCACTTCATTGCATTCTAATTTACATGATAAGAATGACTTTCCCAGTAGTTTTGAGGGGTTTCCACAGCATTATATACCAGATGTCCACTAGTAAGAATAGTTATTTTGCTGGGTTTTTTTTATGAAATCTACATTTTTGCATAATTTCTCTGTCAAAATGCACTTTAAGACACAAGAAAATGTTATAGAATGTTTTAATAGGGTCTGTGTATTGTTATTTAAGGTTATCATCAAAAGTTTTGTCCTTGTTTTGACTAGTAAAGGTATACTGGAAGAAATTAATTATACATGCACGTTGTATTAAAAATAAATGAATATAGCGATAAAAGTGTCATTGCCATATAGTGCTGAAATGACTTTATTTTTTTTCAGAAATGGACAAAAATACACAGATTTATTCAGAATGTCATACCGATGAAGATCACCTAAAAATATTTGGAAAAATCAGAACTATGAATTTCAATATGGGACAATACCCCTAATGCGCCTTGAAATGAGGAACACAAAAGTCACGTGTAAACAAAAAATCTCTGTGTAGTGATATTTGACACATTTCTATGATAAACAAATAACTGAGCTGAACCATTAGTGTTAATTTAGAAAATAAGGGAACACAGAATAAATGTGTAAAAACCATGGAGCTATGAAATGTGTTCAAAGTATTAAAATTTCAAAGAACTTATTGTGTTAAAATTGGGATTTTTTACCATGAGGAAGGATACTCGGGGTTTGCTAAATTACGGAAAAATGAATCACACTTCGTACCCCGAAAATTTAACCACATATGTAAAAATGTCTCAGCTTCGAAACAAGCCATCATACATATACAAGTTTACGATATGGGCTGAGCAACAGAAGAAAACGTTACCATTACGGCCTATGGAATAACAATTGCGCATATTGCCCCATCTTGTGAGAAAGAATCCAGAGATGTCTTAAGCTAATTTCACCTTGTACACCACAGAAAATTGTTAAAATGATGGTTAGTAGTTTTTTATTTATACCTAGTTATCATAAATGATTTCAGATAAATATTATTGATAAAGAACAGCAAAAATTCAATAACATTTTCACTTTTAAATGCATTACTGGCACGGGGCTGAACACTTTTTTTAGGCACAGTCATAACTTTGTTTACCCCCGAGAGATCCGAAATGAATTGTTTATTCAATTGAAAAAGGCAAGAAAAAACTTACATGTAATATAAATAAATTGTAAGTAAACATGACACAATATAGTCTTTATTATGCAATTATCACTCTGGTCTACAGGAATAGCTTATAATCAAGGGAGATAACACACTTCACACGAGTAAAGTGAGATACATCATACATCTGCTTTTATCCAATGATTTGACCCTGGTCAGTAGATATCATATGCAAATAAACAGAAAAAAAACATGTACATGTATTAAGAAAATCACGAATTACTATTGTTAATGCACACGAGCAAAACACAAGATATTGTCATTTCTCAGTGAAAAAGGGGGAGGGTCAAACCTTCTTGAACACAATATTGCTATTCAACTACATGTATTAAGCTAGTTAGCTACTACTCATTGCTTCTAATATAAACAGTTTAAATGAAGGTGGCTAAGCCACAAGGGAGAAGCATTTTTCTTTCTTTGTGATAAAATTTTCAAGAATTAGATTTTTCTCTCTCAATAATACTTATGTATTTAAATTAAATGATAACACAGTTTGAGTTAATTTTTTTTGTCTTATTTCAGTTCCAGACATATCATTACTTTTAAATATGAGATGACAAACTAAAGGTTTTAAAAAGTCCTGAATAACTGGTAAGCATTTTGATTTATTAGGTAAGCTCTAAATTATTTATTTATGGTATTTGTGCAAATGAAATTACAGTCGGTTTGTTAAAAATATGCTTATATGAAAACTGTTGCTATGGTCTTGCTATTAAATGAAAAGGCTTGGTTACTGGTCTTTTCGACTCAACATTTCGAGTTAAATCTTGCGTCAACTGATTCTCATGTAACACTGCAAACTCTATTTAGCACTATTTTGATCTGTCATTATTTAATGACGCCATAATATGTGTGATGTCACAATGTTTCCTTTAATACCTCATGTGGATTTCTCACTGATAAAGGGTTTTCACTGAAATACATGTAAAAAGCCTTTTTTTCTCAAATAGAATTATGTAAATGGACAAGTTTTGAAAATTTGCACTTCATTGCATTCTAATTTACATGATAAGAATGACTTTCCCAGTAGTTTTGAGGGGTTTCCACAGCATTATATACCAGATGTCCACTAGTAAGAATAGTTATTTTGCTGGTTTTTTTTTATGAAATCTACATTTTTGCATAATTTCTCTGTCAAAATGCACTTTAAGACACAAGAAAATGTTATAGAATGTTTTAATAGGGTCTGTGTATTGTTATTTAAGGTTATCATCAAAAGTTTTGTCCTTGTTTTGACTAGTAAAGGTATACTGGAAGAAATTAATTATACATGCACGTTGTATTAAAAATAAATGAATATAGCGATAAAAGTGTCATTGCCATATAGTGCTGAAATGACTTTATTTTTTTTCAGAAATGGACAAAAATACACAGATTTATTCAGAATGTCATACCGATGAAGATCACCTAAAAATATTTGGAAAAATCAGAACTATGAATTTCAATATGGGACAATACCCCTAATGCGCCTTGAAATGAGGAACACAAAAGTCACGTGTAAACAAAAAATCTCTGTGTAGTGATATTTGACACATTTCTATGATAAACAAATAACTGAGCTGAACCATTAGTGTTAATTTAGAAAATAAGGGAACACAGAATAAATGTGTAAAAACCATGGAGCTATGAAATGTGTTCAAAGTATTAAAATTTCAAAGAACTTATTGTGTTAAAATTGGGATTTTTTACCATGAGGAAGGATACTCGGGGTTTGCTAAATTACGGAAAAATGAATCACACTTCGTACCCCGAAAATTTAACCACATATGTAAAAATGTCTCAGCTTCGAAACAAGCCATCATACATATACAAGTTTACGATATGGGCTGAGCAACAGAAGAAAACGTTACCATTACGGCCTATGGAATAACAATTGCGCATATTGCCCCATCTTGTGAGAAAGAATCCAGAGATGTCTTAAGCTAATTTCACCTTGTACACCACAGAAAATTGTTAAAATGATGGTTAGTAGTTTTTTATTTATACCTAGTTATCATAAATGATTTCAGATAAATATTATTGATAAAGAACAGCAAAAATTCAATAACATTTTCACTTTTAAATGCATTACTGGCACGGGGCTGAACACTTTTTTTAGGCACAGTCATAACTTTGTTTACCCCCGAGAGATCCGAAATGAATTGTTTATTCAATTGAAAAAGGCAAGAAAAAACTTACATGTAATATAAATAAATTGTAAGTAAACATGACACAATATAGTCTTTATTATGCAATTATCACTCTGGTCTACAGGAATAGCTTATAATCAAGGGAGATAACACACTTCACACGAGTAAAGTGAGATACATCATACATCTGCTTTTATCCAATGATTTGACCCTGGTCAGTAGATATCATATGCAAATAAACAGAAAAAAAACATGTACATGTATTAAGAAAATCACGAATTACTATTGTTAATGCACACGAGCAAAACACAAGATATTGTCATTTCTCAGTGAAAAAGGGGGAGGGTCAAACCTTCTTGAACACAATATTGCTATTCAACTACATGTATTAAGCTAGTTAGCTACTACTCATTGCTTCTAATATAAACAGTTTAAATGAAGGTGGCTAAGCCACAAGGGAGAAGCATTTTTCTTTCTTTGTGATAAAATTTTCAAGAATTAGATTTTTCTCTCTCAATAATACTTATGTATTTAAATTAAATGATAACACAGTTTGAGTTAATTTTTTTTGTCTTATTTCAGTTCCAGACATATCATTACTTTTAAATATGAGATGACAAACTAAAGGTTTTAAAAAGTCCTGAATAACTGGTAAGCATTTTGATTTATTAGGTAAGCTCTAAATTATTTATTTATGGTATTTGTGCAAATGAAATTACAGTCGGTTTGTTAAAAATATGCTTATATGAAAACTGTTGCTATGGTCTTGCTATTAAATGAAAAGGCTTGGTTACTGGTCTTTTCGACTCAACATTTCGAGTTAAATCTTGCGTCAACTGATTCTCATGTAACACTGCAAACTCTATTTAGCACTATTTTGATCTGTCATTATTTAATGACGCCATAATATGTGTGATGTCACAATGTTTCCTTTAATACCTCATGTGGATTTCTCACTGATAAAGGGTTTTCACTGAAATACATGTAAAAAGCCTTTTTTTCTCAAATAGAATTATGTAAATGGACAAGTTTTGAAAATTTGCACTTCATTGCATTCTAATTTACATGATAAGAATGACTTTCCCAGTAGTTTTGAGGGGTTTCCACAGCATTATATACCAGATGTCCACTAGTAAGAATAGTTATTTTGCTGGGTTTTTTTTATGAAATCTACATTTTTGCATAATTTCTCTGTCAAAATGCACTTTAAGACACAAGAAAATGTTATAGAATGTTTTAATAGGGTCTGTGTATTGTTATTTAAGGTTATCATCAAAAGTTTTGTCCTTGTTTTGACTAGTAAAGGTATACTGGAAGAAATTAATTATACATGCACGTTGTATTAAAAATAAATGAATATAGCGATAAAAGTGTCATTGCCATATAGTGCTGAAATGACTTTATTTTTTTTCAGAAATGGACAAAAATACACAGATTTATTCAGAATGTCATACCGATGAAGATCACCTAAAAATATTTGGAAAAATCAGAACTATGAATTTCAATATGGGACAATACCCCTAATGCGCCTTGAAATGAGGAACACAAAAGTCACGTGTAAACAAAAAATCTCTGTGTAGTGATATTTGACACATTTCTATGATAAACAAATAACTGAGCTGAACCATTAGTGTTAATTTAGAAAATAAGGGAACACAGAATAAATGTGTAAAAACCATGGAGCTATGAAATGTGTTCAAAGTATTAAAATTTCAAAGAACTTATTGTGTTAAAATTGGGATTTTTTACCATGAGGAAGGATACTCGGGGTTTGCTAAATTACGGAAAAATGAATCACACTTCGTACCCCGAAAATTTAACCACATATGTAAAAATGTCTCAGCTTCGAAACAAGCCATCATACATATACAAGTTTACGATATGGGCTGAGCAACAGAAGAAAACGTTACCATTACGGCCTATGGAATAACAATTGCGCATATTGCCCCATCTTGTGAGAAAGAATCCAGAGATGTCTTAAGCTAATTTCACCTTGTACACCACAGAAAATTGTTAAAATGATGGTTAGTAGTTTTTTATTTATACCTAGTTATCATAAATGATTTCAGATAAATATTATTGATAAAGAACAGCAAAAATTCAATAACATTTTCACTTTTAAATGCATTACTGGCACGGGGCTGAACACTTTTTTTAGGCACAGTCATAACTTTGTTTACCCCCGAGAGATCCGAAATGAATTGTTTATTCAATTGAAAAAGGCAAGAAAAAACTTACATGTAATATAAATAAATTGTAAGTAAACATGACACAATATAGTCTTTATTATGCAATTATCACTCTGGTCTACAGGAATAGCTTATAATCAAGGGAGATAACACACTTCACACGAGTAAAGTGAGATACATCATACATCTGCTTTTATCCAATGATTTGACCCTGGTCAGTAGATATCATATGCAAATAAACAGAAAAAAAACATGTACATGTATTAAGAAAATCACGAATTACTATTGTTAATGCACACGAGCAAAACACAAGATATTGTCATTTCTCAGTGAAAAAGGGGGAGGGTCAAACCTTCTTGAACACAATATTGCTATTCAACTACATGTATTAAGCTAGTTAGCTACTACTCATTGCTTCTAATATAAACAGTTTAAATGAAGGTGGCTAAGCCACAAGGGAGAAGCATTTTTCTTTCTTTGTGATAAAATTTTCAAGAATTAGATTTTTCTCTCTCAATAATACTTATGTATTTAAATTAAATGATAACACAGTTTGAGTTAATTTTTTTTGTCTTATTTCAGTTCCAGACATATCATTACTTTTAAATATGAGATGACAAACTAAAGGTTTTAAAAAGTCCTGAATAACTGGTAAGCATTTTGATTTATTAGGTAAGCTCTAAATTATTTATTTATGGTATTTGTGCAAATGAAATTACAGTCGGTTTGTTAAAAATATGCTTATATGAAAACTGTTGCTATGGTCTTGCTATTAAATGAAAAGGCTTGGTTACTGGTCTTTTCGACTCAACATTTCGAGTTAAATCTTGCGTCAACTGATTCTCATGTAACACTGCAAACTCTATTTAGCACTATTTTGATCTGTCATTATTTAATGACGCCATAATATGTGTGATGTCACAATGTTTCCTTTAATACCTCATGTGGATTTCTCACTGATAAAGGGTTTTCACTGAAATACATGTAAAAAGCCTTTTTTTCTCAAATAGAATTATGTAAATGGACAAGTTTTGAAAATTTGCACTTCATTGCATTCTAATTTACATGATAAGAATGACTTTCCCAGTAGTTTTGAGGGGTTTCCACAGCATTATATACCAGATGTCCACTAGTAAGAATAGTTATTTTGCTGGGTTTTTTTTATGAAATCTACATTTTTGCATAATTTCTCTGTCAAAATGCACTTTAAGACACAAGAAAATGTTATAGAATGTTTTAATAGGGTCTGTGTATTGTTATTTAAGGTTATCATCAAAAGTTTTGTCCTTGTTTTGACTAGTAAAGGTATACTGGAAGAAATTAATTATACATGCACGTTGTATTAAAAATAAATGAATATAGCGATAAAAGTGTCATTGCCATATAGTGCTGAAATGACTTTATTTTTTTTCAGAAATGGACAAAAATACACAGATTTATTCAGAATGTCATACCGATGAAGATCACCTAAAAATATTTGGAAAAATCAGAACTATGAATTTCAATATGGGACAATACCCCTAATGCGCCTTGAAATGAGGAACACAAAAGTCACGTGTAAACAAAAAATCTCTGTGTAGTGATATTTGACACATTTCTATGATAAACAAATAACTGAGCTGAACCATTAGTGTTAATTTAGAAAATAAGGGAACACAGAATAAATGTGTAAAAACCATGGAGCTATGAAATGTGTTCAAAGTATTAAAATTTCAAAGAACTTATTGTGTTAAAATTGGGATTTTTTACCATGAGGAAGGATACTCGGGTTTGCTAAATTACGGAAAAATGAATCACACTTCGTACCCCGAAAATTTAACCACATATGTAAAAATGTCTCAGCTTCGAAACAAGCCATCATACATATACAAGTTTACGATATGGGCTGAGCAACAGAAGAAAACGTTACCATTACGGCCTATGGAATAACAATTGCGCATATTGCCCCATCTTGTGAGAAAGAATCCAGAGATGTCTTAAGCTAATTTCACCTTGTACACCACAGAAAATTGTTAAAATGATGGTTAGTAGTTTTTTATTTATACCTAGTTATCATAAATGATTTCAGATAAATATTATTGATAAAGAACAGCAAAAATTCAATAACATTTTCACTTTTAAATGCATTACTGGCACGGGGCTGAACACTTTTTTTAGGCACAGTCATAACTTTGTTTACCCCCGAGAGATCCGAAATGAATTGTTTATTCAATTGAAAAAGGCAAGAAAAAACTTACATGTAATATAAATAAATTGTAAGTAAACATGACACAATATAGTCTTTATTATGCAATTATCACTCTGGTCTACAGGAATAGCTTATAATCAAGGGAGATAACACACTTCACACGAGTAAAGTGAGATACATCATACATCTGCTTTTATCCAATGATTTGACCCTGGTCAGTAGATATCATATGCAAATAAACAGAAAAAAAACATGTACATGTATTAAGAAAATCACGAATTACTATTGTTAATGCACACGAGCAAAACACAAGATATTGTCATTTCTCAGTGAAAAAGGGGGAGGGTCAAACCTTCTTGAACACAATATTGCTATTCAACTACATGTATTAAGCTAGTTAGCTACTACTCATTGCTTCTAATATAAACAGTTTAAATGAAGGTGGCTAAGCCACAAGGGAGAAGCATTTTTCTTTCTTTGTGATAAAATTTTCAAGAATTAGATTTTTCTCTCTCAATAATACTTATGTATTTAAATTAAATGATAACACAGTTTGAGTTAATTTTTTTTGTCTTATTTCAGTTCCAGACATATCATTACTTTTAAATATGAGATGACAAACTAAAGGTTTTAAAAAGTCCTGAATAACTGGTAAGCATTTTGATTTATTAGGTAAGCTCTAAATTATTTATTTATGGTATTTGTGCAAATGAAATTACAGTCGGTTTGTTAAAAATATGCTTATATGAAAACTGTTGCTATGGTCTTGCTATTAAATGAAAAGGCTTGGTTACTGGTCTTTTCGACTCAACATTTCGAGTTAAATCTTGCGTCAACTGATTCTCATGTAACACTGCAAACTCTATTTAGCACTATTTTGATCTGTCATTATTTAATGACGCCATAATATGTGTGATGTCACAATGTTTCCTTTAATACCTCATGTGGATTTCTCACTGATAAAGGGTTTTCACTGAAATACATGTAAAAAGCCTTTTTTTCTCAAATAGAATTATGTAAATGGACAAGTTTTGAAAATTTGCACTTCATTGCATTCTAATTTACATGATAAGAATGACTTTCCCAGTAGTTTTGAGGGGTTTCCACAGCATTATATACCAGATGTCCACTAGTAAGAATAGTTATTTTGCTGGGTTTTTTTTATGAAATCTACATTTTTGCATAATTTCTCTGTCAAAATGCACTTTAAGACACAAGAAAATGTTATAGAATGTTTTAATAGGGTCTGTGTATTGTTATTTAAGGTTATCATCAAAAGTTTTGTCCTTGTTTTGACTAGTAAAGGTATACTGGAAGAAATTAATTATACATGCACGTTGTATTAAAAATAAATGAATATAGCGATAAAAGTGTCATTGCCATATAGTGCTGAAATGACTTTATTTTTTTTCAGAAATGGACAAAAATACACAGATTTATTCAGAATGTCATACCGATGAAGATCACCTAAAAATATTTGGAAAAATCAGAACTATGAATTTCAATATGGGACAATACCCCTAATGCGCCTTGAAATGAGGAACACAAAAGTCACGTGTAAACAAAAAATCTCTGTGTAGTGATATTTGACACATTTCTATGATAAACAAATAACTGAGCTGAACCATTAGTGTTAATTTAGAAAATAAGGGAACACAGAATAAATGTGTAAAAACCATGGAGCTATGAAATGTGTTCAAAGTATTAAAATTTCAAAGAACTTATTGTGTTAAAATTGGGATTTTTTACCATGAGGAAGGATACTCGGGGTTTGCTAAATTACGGAAAAATGAATCACACTTCGTACCCCGAAAATTTAACCACATATGTAAAAATGTCTCAGCTTCGAAACAAGCCATCATACATATACAAGTTTACGATATGGGCTGAGCAACAGAAGAAAACGTTACCATTACGGCCTATGGAATAACAATTGCGCATATTGCCCCATCTTGTGAGAAAGAATCCAGAGATGTCTTAAGCTAATTTCACCTTGTACACCACAGAAAATTGTTAAAATGATGGTTAGTAGTTTTTTATTTATACCTAGTTATCATAAATGATTTCAGATAAATATTATTGATAAAGAACAGCAAAAATTCAATAACATTTTCACTTTTAAATGCATTACTGGCACGGGGCTGAACACTTTTTTTAGGCACAGTCATAACTTTGTTTACCCCCGAGAGATCCGAAATGAATTGTTTATTCAATTGAAAAAGGCAAGAAAAAACTTACATGTAATATAAATAAATTGTAAGTAAACATGACACAATATAGTCTTTATTATGCAATTATCACTCTGGTCTACAGGAATAGCTTATAATCAAGGGAGATAACACACTTCACACGAGTAAAGTGAGATACATCATACATCTGCTTTTATCCAATGATTTGACCCTGGTCAGTAGATATCATATGCAAATAAACAGAAAAAAAACATGTACATGTATTAAGAAAATCACGAATTACTATTGTTAATGCACACGAGCAAAACACAAGATATTGTCATTTCTCAGTGAAAAAGGGGGAGGGTCAAACCTTCTTGAACACAATATTGCTATTCAACTACATGTATTAAGCTAGTTAGCTACTACTCATTGCTTCTAATATAAACAGTTTAAATGAAGGTGGCTAAGCCACAAGGGAGAAGCATTTTTCTTTCTTTGTGATAAAATTTTCAAGAATTAGATTTTTCTCTCTCAATAATACTTATGTATTTAAATTAAATGATAACACAGTTTGAGTTAATTTTTTTTGTCTTATTTCAGTTCCAGACATATCATTACTTTTAAATATGAGATGACAAACTAAAGGTTTTAAAAAGTCCTGAATAACTGGTAAGCATTTTGATTTATTAGGTAAGCTCTAAATTATTTATTTATGGTATTTGTGCAAATGAAATTACAGTCGGTTTGTTAAAAATATGCTTATATGAAAACTGTTGCTATGGTCTTGCTATTAAATGAAAAGGCTTGGTTACTGGTCTTTTCGACTCAACATTTCGAGTTAAATCTTGCGTCAACTGATTCTCATGTAACACTGCAAACTCTATTTAGCACTATTTTGATCTGTCATTATTTAATGACGCCATAATATGTGTGATGTCACAATGTTTCCTTTAATACCTCATGTGGATTTCTCACTGATAAAGGGTTTTCACTGAAATACATGTAAAAAGCCTTTTTTTCTCAAATAGAATTATGTAAATGGACAAGTTTTGAAAATTTGCACTTCATTGCATTCTAATTTACATGATAAGAATGACTTTCCCAGTAGTTTTGAGGGGTTTCCACAGCATTATATACCAGATGTCCACTAGTAAGAATAGTTATTTTGCTGGGTTTTTTTTATGAAATCTACATTTTTGCATAATTTCTCTGTCAAAATGCACTTTAAGACACAAGAAAATGTTATAGAATGTTTTAATAGGGTCTGTGTATTGTTATTTAAGGTTATCATCAAAAGTTTTGTCCTTGTTTTGACTAGTAAAGGTATACTGGAAGAAATTAATTATACATGCACGTTGTATTAAAAATAAATGAATATAGCGATAAAAGTGTCATTGCCATATAGTGCTGAAATGACTTTATTTTTTTTCAGAAATGGACAAAAATACACAGATTTATTCAGAATGTCATACCGATGAAGATCACCTAAAAATATTTGGAAAAATCAGAACTATGAATTTCAATATGGGACAATACCCCTAATGCGCCTTGAAATGAGGAACACAAAAGTCACGTGTAAACAAAAAATCTCTGTGTAGTGATATTTGACACATTTCTATGATAAACAAATAACTGAGCTGAACCATTAGTGTTAATTTAGAAAATAAGGGAACACAGAATAAATGTGTAAAAACCATGGAGCTATGAAATGTGTTCAAAGTATTAAAATTTCAAAGAACTTATTGTGTTAAAATTGGGATTTTTTACCATGAGGAAGGATACTCGGGGTTTGCTAAATTACGGAAAAATGAATCACACTTCGTACCCCGAAAATTTAACCACATATGTAAAAATGTCTCAGCTTCGAAACAAGCCATCATACATATACAAGTTTACGATATGGGCTGAGCAACAGAAGAAAACGTTACCATTACGGCCTATGGAATAACAATTGCGCATATTGCCCCATCTTGTGAGAAAGAATCCAGAGATGTCTTAAGCTAATTTCACCTTGTACACCACAGAAAATTGTTAAAATGATGGTTAGTAGTTTTTTATTTATACCTAGTTATCATAAATGATTTCAGATAAATATTATTGATAAAGAACAGCAAAAATTCAATAACATTTTCACTTTTAAATGCATTACTGGCACGGGGCTGAACACTTTTTTTAGGCACAGTCATAACTTTGTTTACCCCCGAGAGATCCGAAATGAATTGTTTATTCAATTGAAAAAGGCAAGAAAAAACTTACATGTAATATAAATAAATTGTAAGTAAACATGACACAATATAGTCTTTATTATGCAATTATCACTCTGGTCTACAGGAATAGCTTATAATCAAGGGAGATAACACACTTCACACGAGTA
>NC_086383.1:14413076-14435995 GCF_036588685.1 Mytilus trossulus | reverse complement strand
ATAGTCTTTATTATGCAATTATCACTCTGGTCTACAGGAATAGCTTATAATCAAGGGAGATAACACACTTCACACGAGTAAAGTGAGATACATCATACATCTGCTTTTATCCAATGATTTGACCCTGGTCAGTAGATATCATATGCAAATAAACAGAAAAAAAACATGTACATGTATTAAGAAAATCACGAATTACTATTGTTAATGCACACGAGCAAAACACAAGATATTGTCATTTCTCAGTGAAAAAGGGGGAGGGTCAAACCTTCTTGAACACAATATTGCTATTCAACTACATGTATTAAGCTAGTTAGCTACTACTCATTGCTTCTAATATAAACAGTTTAAATGAAGGTGGCTAAGCCACAAGGGAGAAGCATTTTTCTTTCTTTGTGATAAAATTTTCAAGAATTAGATTTTTCTCTCTCAATAATACTTATGTATTTAAATTAAATGATAACACAGTTTGAGTTAATTTTTTTTGTCTTATTTCAGTTCCAGACATATCATTACTTTTAAATATGAGATGACAAACTAAAGGTTTTAAAAAGTCCTGAATAACTGGTAAGCATTTTGATTTATTAGGTAAGCTCTAAATTATTTATTTATGGTATTTGTGCAAATGAAATTACAGTCGGTTTGTTAAAAATATGCTTATATGAAAACTGTTGCTATGGTCTTGCTATTAAATGAAAAGGCTTGGTTACTGGTCTTTTCGACTCAACATTTCGAGTTAAATCTTGCGTCAACTGATTCTCATGTAACACTGCAAACTCTATTTAGCACTATTTTGATCTGTCATTATTTAATGACGCCATAATATGTGTGATGTCACAATGTTTCCTTTAATACCTCATGTGGATTTCTCACTGATAAAGGGTTTTCACTGAAATACATGTAAAAAGCCTTTTTTTCTCAAATAGAATTATGTAAATGGACAAGTTTTGAAAATTTGCACTTCATTGCATTCTAATTTACATGATAAGAATGACTTTCCCAGTAGTTTTGAGGGGTTTCCACAGCATTATATACCAGATGTCCACTAGTAAGAATAGTTATTTTGCTGGGTTTTTTTTATGAAATCTACATTTTTGCATAATTTCTCTGTCAAAATGCACTTTAAGACACAAGAAAATGTTATAGAATGTTTTAATAGGGTCTGTGTATTGTTATTTAAGGTTATCATCAAAAGTTTTGTCCTTGTTTTGACTAGTAAAGGTATACTGGAAGAAATTAATTATACATGCACGTTGTATTAAAAATAAATGAATATAGCGATAAAAGTGTCATTGCCATATAGTGCTGAAATGACTTTATTTTTTTTCAGAAATGGACAAAAATACACAGATTTATTCAGAATGTCATACCGATGAAGATCACCTAAAAATATTTGGAAAAATCAGAACTATGAATTTCAATATGGGACAATACCCCTAATGCGCCTTGAAATGAGGAACACAAAAGTCACGTGTAAACAAAAAATCTCTGTGTAGTGATATTTGACACATTTCTATGATAAACAAATAACTGAGCTGAACCATTAGTGTTAATTTAGAAAATAAGGGAACACAGAATAAATGTGTAAAAACCATGGAGCTATGAAATGTGTTCAAAGTATTAAAATTTCAAAGAACTTATTGTGTTAAAATTGGGATTTTTTACCATGAGGAAGGATACTCGGGGTTTGCTAAATTACGGAAAAATGAATCACACTTCGTACCCCGAAAATTTAACCACATATGTAAAAATGTCTCAGCTTCGAAACAAGCCATCATACATATACAAGTTTACGATATGGGCTGAGCAACAGAAGAAAACGTTACCATTACGGCCTATGGAATAACAATTGCGCATATTGCCCCATCTTGTGAGAAAGAATCCAGAGATGTCTTAAGCTAATTTCACCTTGTACACCACAGAAAATTGTTAAAATGATGGTTAGTAGTTTTTTATTTATACCTAGTTATCATAAATGATTTCAGATAAATATTATTGATAAAGAACAGCAAAAATTCAATAACATTTTCACTTTTAAATGCATTACTGGCACGGGGCTGAACACTTTTTTTAGGCACAGTCATAACTTTGTTTACCCCCGAGAGATCCGAAATGAATTGTTTATTCAATTGAAAAAGGCAAGAAAAAACTTACATGTAATATAAATAAATTGTAAGTAAACATGACACAATATAGTCTTTATTATGCAATTATCACTCTGGTCTACAGGAATAGCTTATAATCAAGGGAGATAACACACTTCACACGAGTAAAGTGAGATACATCATACATCTGCTTTTATCCAATGATTTGACCCTGGTCAGTAGATATCATATGCAAATAAACAGAAAAAAAACATGTACATGTATTAAGAAAATCACGAATTACTATTGTTAATGCACACGAGCAAAACACAAGATATTGTCATTTCTCAGTGAAAAAGGGGGAGGGTCAAACCTTCTTGAACACAATATTGCTATTCAACTACATGTATTAAGCTAGTTAGCTACTACTCATTGCTTCTAATATAAACAGTTTAAATGAAGGTGGCTAAGCCACAAGGGAGAAGCATTTTTCTTTCTTTGTGATAAAATTTTCAAGAATTAGATTTTTCTCTCTCAATAATACTTATGTATTTAAATTAAATGATAACACAGTTTGAGTTAATTTTTTTTGTCTTATTTCAGTTCCAGACATATCATTACTTTTAAATATGAGATGACAAACTAAAGGTTTTAAAAAGTCCTGAATAACTGGTAAGCATTTTGATTTATTAGGTAAGCTCTAAATTATTTATTTATGGTATTTGTGCAAATGAAATTACAGTCGGTTTGTTAAAAATATGCTTATATGAAAACTGTTGCTATGGTCTTGCTATTAAATGAAAAGGCTTGGTTACTGGTCTTTTCGACTCAACATTTCGAGTTAAATCTTGCGTCAACTGATTCTCATGTAACACTGCAAACTCTATTTAGCACTATTTTGATCTGTCATTATTTAATGACGCCATAATATGTGTGATGTCACAATGTTTCCTTTAATACCTCATGTGGATTTCTCACTGATAAAGGGTTTTCACTGAAATACATGTAAAAAGCCTTTTTTTCTCAAATAGAATTATGTAAATGGACAAGTTTTGAAAATTTGCACTTCATTGCATTCTAATTTACATGATAAGAATGACTTTCCCAGTAGTTTTGAGGGGTTTCCACAGCATTATATACCAGATGTCCACTAGTAAGAATAGTTATTTTGCTGGGTTTTTTTTATGAAATCTACATTTTTGCATAATTTCTCTGTCAAAATGCACTTTAAGACACAAGAAAATGTTATAGAATGTTTTAATAGGGTCTGTGTATTGTTATTTAAGGTTATCATCAAAAGTTTTGTCCTTGTTTTGACTAGTAAAGGTATACTGGAAGAAATTAATTATACATGCACGTTGTATTAAAAATAAATGAATATAGCGATAAAAGTGTCATTGCCATATAGTGCTGAAATGACTTTATTTTTTTTCAGAAATGGACAAAAATACACAGATTTATTCAGAATGTCATACCGATGAAGATCACCTAAAAATATTTGGAAAAATCAGAACTATGAATTTCAATATGGGACAATACCCCTAATGCGCCTTGAAATGAGGAACACAAAAGTCACGTGTAAACAAAAAATCTCTGTGTAGTGATATTTGACACATTTCTATGATAAACAAATAACTGAGCTGAACCATTAGTGTTAATTTAGAAAATAAGGGAACACAGAATAAATGTGTAAAAACCATGGAGCTATGAAATGTGTTCAAAGTATTAAAATTTCAAAGAACTTATTGTGTTAAAATTGGGATTTTTTACCATGAGGAAGGATACTCGGGGTTTGCTAAATTACGGAAAAATGAATCACACTTCGTACCCCGAAAATTTAACCACATATGTAAAAATGTCTCAGCTTCGAAACAAGCCATCATACATATACAAGTTTACGATATGGGCTGAGCAACAGAAGAAAACGTTACCATTACGGCCTATGGAATAACAATTGCGCATATTGCCCCATCTTGTGAGAAAGAATCCAGAGATGTCTTAAGCTAATTTCACCTTGTACACCACAGAAAATTGTTAAAATGATGGTTAGTAGTTTTTTATTTATACCTAGTTATCATAAATGATTTCAGATAAATATTATTGATAAAGAACAGCAAAAATTCAATAACATTTTCACTTTTAAATGCATTACTGGCACGGGGCTGAACACTTTTTTTAGGCACAGTCATAACTTTGTTTACCCCCGAGAGATCCGAAATGAATTGTTTATTCAATTGAAAAAGGCAAGAAAAAACTTACATGTAATATAAATAAATTGTAAGTAAACATGACACAATATAGTCTTTATTATGCAATTATCACTCTGGTCTACAGGAATAGCTTATAATCAAGGGAGATAACACACTTCACACGAGTAAAGTGAGATACATCATACATCTGCTTTTATCCAATGATTTGACCCTGGTCAGTAGATATCATATGCAAATAAACAGAAAAAAAACATGTACATGTATTAAGAAAATCACGAATTACTATTGTTAATGCACACGAGCAAAACACAAGATATTGTCATTTCTCAGTGAAAAAGGGGGAGGGTCAAACCTTCTTGAACACAATATTGCTATTCAACTACATGTATTAAGCTAGTTAGCTACTACTCATTGCTTCTAATATAAACAGTTTAAATGAAGGTGGCTAAGCCACAAGGGAGAAGCATTTTTCTTTCTTTGTGATAAAATTTTCAAGAATTAGATTTTTCTCTCTCAATAATACTTATGTATTTAAATTAAATGATAACACAGTTTGAGTTAATTTTTTTTGTCTTATTTCAGTTCCAGACATATCATTACTTTTAAATATGAGATGACAAACTAAAGGTTTTAAAAAGTCCTGAATAACTGGTAAGCATTTTGATTTATTAGGTAAGCTCTAAATTATTTATTTATGGTATTTGTGCAAATGAAATTACAGTCGGTTTGTTAAAAATATGCTTATATGAAAACTGTTGCTATGGTCTTGCTATTAAATGAAAAGGCTTGGTTACTGGTCTTTTCGACTCAACATTTCGAGTTAAATCTTGCGTCAACTGATTCTCATGTAACACTGCAAACTCTATTTAGCACTATTTTGATCTGTCATTATTTAATGACGCCATAATATGTGTGATGTCACAATGTTTCCTTTAATACCTCATGTGGATTTCTCACTGATAAAGGGTTTTCACTGAAATACATGTAAAAAGCCTTTTTTTCTCAAATAGAATTATGTAAATGGACAAGTTTTGAAAATTTGCACTTCATTGCATTCTAATTTACATGATAAGAATGACTTTCCCAGTAGTTTTGAGGGGTTTCCACAGCATTATATACCAGATGTCCACTAGTAAGAATAGTTATTTTGCTGGGTTTTTTTTATGAAATCTACATTTTTGCATAATTTCTCTGTCAAAATGCACTTTAAGACACAAGAAAATGTTATAGAATGTTTTAATAGGGTCTGTGTATTGTTATTTAAGGTTATCATCAAAAGTTTTGTCCTTGTTTTGACTAGTAAAGGTATACTGGAAGAAATTAATTATACATGCACGTTGTATTAAAAATAAATGAATATAGCGATAAAAGTGTCATTGCCATATAGTGCTGAAATGACTTTATTTTTTTTCAGAAATGGACAAAAATACACAGATTTATTCAGAATGTCATACCGATGAAGATCACCTAAAAATATTTGGAAAAATCAGAACTATGAATTTCAATATGGGACAATACCCCTAATGCGCCTTGAAATGAGGAACACAAAAGTCACGTGTAAACAAAAAATCTCTGTGTAGTGATATTTGACACATTTCTATGATAAACAAATAACTGAGCTGAACCATTAGTGTTAATTTAGAAAATAAGGGAACACAGAATAA
This sequence comes from Mytilus trossulus, assembly GCF_036588685.1. Taxonomy (NCBI): domain Eukaryota; kingdom Metazoa; phylum Mollusca; class Bivalvia; order Mytilida; family Mytilidae; genus Mytilus; species Mytilus trossulus. The sequence goes on along the minus strand of NC_086383.1, from coordinate 14,430,040 downwards.
ATGTGTAAAAACCATGGAGCTATGAAATGTGTTCAAAGTATTAAAATTTCAAAGAACTTATTGTGTTAAAATTGGGATTTTTTACCATGAGGAAGGATACTCGGGGTTTGCTAAATTACGGAAAAATGAATCACACTTCGTACCCCGAAAATTTAACCACATATGTAAAAATGTCTCAGCTTCGAAACAAGCCATCATACATATACAAGTTTACGATATGGGCTGAGCAACAGAAGAAAACGTTACCATTACGGCCTATGGAATAACAATTGCGCATATTGCCCCATCTTGTGAGAAAGAATCCAGAGATGTCTTAAGCTAATTTCACCTTGTACACCACAGAAAATTGTTAAAATGATGGTTAGTAGTTTTTTATTTATACCTAGTTATCATAAATGATTTCAGATAAATATTATTGATAAAGAACAGCAAAAATTCAATAACATTTTCACTTTTAAATGCATTACTGGCACGGGGCTGAACACTTTTTTTAGGCACAGTCATAACTTTGTTTACCCCCGAGAGATCCGAAATGAATTGTTTATTCAATTGAAAAAGGCAAGAAAAAACTTACATGTAATATAAATAAATTGTAAGTAAACATGACACAATATAGTCTTTATTATGCAATTATCACTCTGGTCTACAGGAATAGCTTATAATCAAGGGAGATAACACACTTCACACGAGTAAAGTGAGATACATCATACATCTGCTTTTATCCAATGATTTGACCCTGGTCAGTAGATATCATATGCAAATAAACAGAAAAAAAACATGTACATGTATTAAGAAAATCACGAATTACTATTGTTAATGCACACGAGCAAAACACAAGATATTGTCATTTCTCAGTGAAAAAGGGGGAGGGTCAAACCTTCTTGAACACAATATTGCTATTCAACTACATGTATTAAGCTAGTTAGCTACTACTCATTGCTTCTAATATAAACAGTTTAAATGAAGGTGGCTAAGCCACAAGGGAGAAGCATTTTTCTTTCTTTGTGATAAAATTTTCAAGAATTAGATTTTTCTCTCTCAATAATACTTATGTATTTAAATTAAATGATAACACAGTTTGAGTTAATTTTTTTTGTCTTATTTCAGTTCCAGACATATCATTACTTTTAAATATGAGATGACAAACTAAAGGTTTTAAAAAGTCCTGAATAACTGGTAAGCATTTTGATTTATTAGGTAAGCTCTAAATTATTTATTTATGGTATTTGTGCAAATGAAATTACAGTCGGTTTGTTAAAAATATGCTTATATGAAAACTGTTGCTATGGTCTTGCTATTAAATGAAAAGGCTTGGTTACTGGTCTTTTCGACTCAACATTTCGAGTTAAATCTTGCGTCAACTGATTCTCATGTAACACTGCAAACTCTATTTAGCACTATTTTGATCTGTCATTATTTAATGACGCCATAATATGTGTGATGTCACAATGTTTCCTTTAATACCTCATGTGGATTTCTCACTGATAAAGGGTTTTCACTGAAATACATGTAAAAAGCCTTTTTTTCTCAAATAGAATTATGTAAATGGACAAGTTTTGAAAATTTGCACTTCATTGCATTCTAATTTACATGATAAGAATGACTTTCCCAGTAGTTTTGAGGGGTTTCCACAGCATTATATACCAGATGTCCACTAGTAAGAATAGTTATTTTGCTGGGTTTTTTTTATGAAATCTACATTTTTGCATAATTTCTCTGTCAAAATGCACTTTAAGACACAAGAAAATGTTATAGAATGTTTTAATAGGGTCTGTGTATTGTTATTTAAGGTTATCATCAAAAGTTTTGTCCTTGTTTTGACTAGTAAAGGTATACTGGAAGAAATTAATTATACATGCACGTTGTATTAAAAATAAATGAATATAGCGATAAAAGTGTCATTGCCATATAGTGCTGAAATGACTTTATTTTTTTTCAGAAATGGACAAAAATACACAGATTTATTCAGAATGTCATACCGATGAAGATCACCTAAAAATATTTGGAAAAATCAGAACTATGAATTTCAATATGGGACAATACCCCTAATGCGCCTTGAAATGAGGAACACAAAAGTCACGTGTAAACAAAAAATCTCTGTGTAGTGATATTTGACACATTTCTATGATAAACAAATAACTGAGCTGAACCATTAGTGTTAATTTAGAAAATAAGGGAACACAGAATAAATGTGTAAAAACCATGGAGCTATGAAATGTGTTCAAAGTATTAAAATTTCAAAGAACTTATTGTGTTAAAATTGGGATTTTTTACCATGAGGAAGGATACTCGGGGTTTGCTAAATTACGGAAAAATGAATCACACTTCGTACCCCGAAAATTTAACCACATATGTAAAAATGTCTCAGCTTCGAAACAAGCCATCATACATATACAAGTTTACGATATGGGCTGAGCAACAGAAGAAAACGTTACCATTACGGCCTATGGAATAACAATTGCGCATATTGCCCCATCTTGTGAGAAAGAATCCAGAGATGTCTTAAGCTAATTTCACCTTGTACACCACAGAAAATTGTTAAAATGATGGTTAGTAGTTTTTTATTTATACCTAGTTATCATAAATGATTTCAGATAAATATTATTGATAAAGAACAGCAAAAATTCAATAACATTTTCACTTTTAAATGCATTACTGGCACGGGGCTGAACACTTTTTTTAGGCACAGTCATAACTTTGTTTACCCCCGAGAGATCCGAAATGAATTGTTTATTCAATTGAAAAAGGCAAGAAAAAACTTACATGTAATATAAATAAATTGTAAGTAAACATGACACAATATAGTCTTTATTATGCAATTATCACTCTGGTCTACAGGAATAGCTTATAATCAAGGGAGATAACACACTTCACACGAGTAAAGTGAGATACATCATACATCTGCTTTTATCCAATGATTTGACCCTGGTCAGTAGATATCATATGCAAATAAACAGAAAAAAAACATGTACATGTATTAAGAAAATCACGAATTACTATTGTTAATGCACACGAGCAAAACACAAGATATTGTCATTTCTCAGTGAAAAAGGGGGAGGGTCAAACCTTCTTGAACACAATATTGCTATTCAACTACATGTATTAAGCTAGTTAGCTACTACTCATTGCTTCTAATATAAACAGTTTAAATGAAGGTGGCTAAGCCACAAGGGAGAAGCATTTTTCTTTCTTTGTGATAAAATTTTCAAGAATTAGATTTTTCTCTCTCAATAATACTTATGTATTTAAATTAAATGATAACACAGTTTGAGTTAATTTTTTTTGTCTTATTTCAGTTCCAGACATATCATTACTTTTAAATATGAGATGACAAACTAAAGGTTTTAAAAAGTCCTGAATAACTGGTAAGCATTTTGATTTATTAGGTAAGCTCTAAATTATTTATTTATGGTATTTGTGCAAATGAAATTACAGTCGGTTTGTTAAAAATATGCTTATATGAAAACTGTTGCTATGGTCTTGCTATTAAATGAAAAGGCTTGGTTACTGGTCTTTTCGACTCAACATTTCGAGTTAAATCTTGCGTCAACTGATTCTCATGTAACACTGCAAACTCTATTTAGCACTATTTTGATCTGTCATTATTTAATGACGCCATAATATGTGTGATGTCACAATGTTTCCTTTAATACCTCATGTGGATTTCTCACTGATAAAGGGTTTTCACTGAAATACATGTAAAAAGCCTTTTTTTCTCAAATAGAATTATGTAAATGGACAAGTTTTGAAAATTTGCACTTCATTGCATTCTAATTTACATGATAAGAATGACTTTCCCAGTAGTTTTGAGGGGTTTCCACAGCATTATATACCAGATGTCCACTAGTAAGAATAGTTATTTTGCTGGGTTTTTTTTATGAAATCTACATTTTTGCATAATTTCTCTGTCAAAATGCACTTTAAGACACAAGAAAATGTTATAGAATGTTTTAATAGGGTCTGTGTATTGTTATTTAAGGTTATCATCAAAAGTTTTGTCCTTGTTTTGACTAGTAAAGGTATACTGGAAGAAATTAATTATACATGCACGTTGTATTAAAAATAAATGAATATAGCGATAAAAGTGTCATTGCCATATAGTGCTGAAATGACTTTATTTTTTTTCAGAAATGGACAAAAATACACAGATTTATTCAGAATGTCATACCGATGAAGATCACCTAAAAATATTTGGAAAAATCAGAACTATGAATTTCAATATCTTGTGAGAAAGAATCCAGAGATGTCTTAAGCTAATTTCACCTTGTACACCACAGAAAATTGTTAAAATGATGGTTAGTAGTTTTTTATTTATACCTAGTTATCATAAATGATTTCAGATAAATATTATTGATAAAGAACAGCAAAAATTCAATAACATTTTCACTTTTAAATGCATTACTGGCACGGGGCTGAACACTTTTTTTAGGCACAGTCATAACTTTGTTTACCCCCGAGAGATCCGAAATGAATTGTTTATTCAATTGAAAAAGGCAAGAAAAAACTTACATGTAATATAAATAAATTGTAAGTAAACATGACACAATATAGTCTTTATTATGCAATTATCACTCTGGTCTACAGGAATAGCTTATAATCAAGGGAGATAACACACTTCACACGAGTAAAGTGAGATACATCATACATCTGCTTTTATCCAATGATTTGACCCTGGTCAGTAGATATCATATGCAAATAAACAGAAAAAAAACATGTACATGTATTAAGAAAATCACGAATTACTATTGTTAATGCACACGAGCAAAACACAAGATATTGTCATTTCTCAGTGAAAAAGGGGGAGGGTCAAACCTTCTTGAACACAATATTGCTATTCAACTACATGTATTAAGCTAGTTAGCTACTACTCATTGCTTCTAATATAAACAGTTTAAATGAAGGTGGCTAAGCCACAAGGGAGAAGCATTTTTCTTTCTTTGTGATAAAATTTTCAAGAATTAGATTTTTCTCTCTCAATAATACTTATGTATTTAAATTAAATGATAACACAGTTTGAGTTAATTTTTTTTGTCTTATTTCAGTTCCAGACATATCATTACTTTTAAATATGAGATGACAAACTAAAGGTTTTAAAAAGTCCTGAATAACTGGTAAGCATTTTGATTTATTAGGTAAGCTCTAAATTATTTATTTATGGTATTTGTGCAAATGAAATTACAGTCGGTTTGTTAAAAATATGCTTATATGAAAACTGTTGCTATGGTCTTGCTATTAAATGAAAAGGCTTGGTTACTGGTCTTTTCGACTCAACATTTCGAGTTAAATCTTGCGTCAACTGATTCTCATGTAACACTGCAAACTCTATTTAGCACTATTTTGATCTGTCATTATTTAATGACGCCATAATATGTGTGATGTCACAATGTTTCCTTTAATACCTCATGTGGATTTCTCACTGATAAAGGGTTTTCACTGAAATACATGTAAAAAGCCTTTTTTTCTCAAATAGAATTATGTAAATGGACAAGTTTTGAAAATTTGCACTTCATTGCATTCTAATTTACATGATAAGAATGACTTTCCCAGTAGTTTTGAGGGGTTTCCACAGCATTATATACCAGATGTCCACTAGTAAGAATAGTTATTTTGCTGGGTTTTTTTTATGAAATCTACATTTTTGCATAATTTCTCTGTCAAAATGCACTTTAAGACACAAGAAAATGTTATAGAATGTTTTAATAGGGTCTGTGTATTGTTATTTAAGGTTATCATCAAAAGTTTTGTCCTTGTTTTGACTAGTAAAGGTATACTGGAAGAAATTAATTATACATGCACGTTGTATTAAAAATAAATGAATATAGCGATAAAAGTGTCATTGCCATATAGTGCTGAAATGACTTTATTTTTTTTCAGAAATGGACAAAAATACACAGATTTATTCAGAATGTCATACCGATGAAGATCACCTAAAAATATTTGGAAAAATCAGAACTATGAATTTCAATATGGGACAATACCCCTAATGCGCCTTGAAATGAGGAACACAAAAGTCACGTGTAAACAAAAAATCTCTGTGTAGTGATATTTGACACATTTCTATGATAAACAAATAACTGAGCTGAACCATTAGTGTTAATTTAGAAAATAAGGGAACACAGAATAAATGTGTAAAAACCATGGAGCTATGAAATGTGTTCAAAGTATTAAAATTTCAAAGAACTTATTGTGTTAAAATTGGGATTTTTTACCATGAGGAAGGATACTCGGGGTTTGCTAAATTACGGAAAAATGAATCACACTTCGTACCCCGAAAATTTAACCACATATGTAAAAATGTCTCAGCTTCGAAACAAGCCATCATACATATACAAGTTTACGATATGGGCTGAGCAACAGAAGAAAACGTTACCATTACGGCCTATGGAATAACAATTGCGCATATTGCCCCATCTTGTGAGAAAGAATCCAGAGATGTCTTAAGCTAATTTCACCTTGTACACCACAGAAAATTGTTAAAATGATGGTTAGTAGTTTTTTATTTATACCTAGTTATCATAAATGATTTCAGATAAATATTATTGATAAAGAACAGCAAAAATTCAATAACATTTTCACTTTTAAATGCATTACTGGCACGGGGCTGAACACTTTTTTTAGGCACAGTCATAACTTTGTTTACCCCCGAGAGATCCGAAATGAATTGTTTATTCAATTGAAAAAGGCAAGAAAAAACTTACATGTAATATAAATAAATTGTAAGTAAACATGACACAATATAGTCTTTATTATGCAATTATCACTCTGGTCTACAGGAATAGCTTATAATCAAGGGAGATAACACACTTCACACGAGTAAAGTGAGATACATCATACATCTGCTTTTATCCAATGATTTGACCCTGGTCAGTAGATATCATATGCAAATAAACAGAAAAAAAACATGTACATGTATTAAGAAAATCACGAATTACTATTGTTAATGCACACGAGCAAAACACAAGATATTGTCATTTCTCAGTGAAAAAGGGGGAGGGTCAAACCTTCTTGAACACAATATTGCTATTCAACTACATGTATTAAGCTAGTTAGCTACTACTCATTGCTTCTAATATAAACAGTTTAAATGAAGGTGGCTAAGCCACAAGGGAGAAGCATTTTTCTTTCTTTGTGATAAAATTTTCAAGAATTAGATTTTTCTCTCTCAATAATACTTATGTATTTAAATTAAATGATAACACAGTTTGAGTTAATTTTTTTTGTCTTATTTCAGTTCCAGACATATCATTACTTTTAAATATGAGATGACAAACTAAAGGTTTTAAAAAGTCCTGAATAACTGGTAAGCATTTTGATTTATTAGGTAAGCTCTAAATTATTTATTTATGGTATTTGTGCAAATGAAATTACAGTCGGTTTGTTAAAAATATGCTTATATGAAAACTGTTGCTATGGTCTTGCTATTAAATGAAAAGGCTTGGTTACTGGTCTTTTCGACTCAACATTTCGAGTTAAATCTTGCGTCAACTGATTCTCATGTAACACTGCAAACTCTATTTAGCACTATTTTGATCTGTCATTATTTAATGACGCCATAATATGTGTGATGTCACAATGTTTCCTTTAATACCTCATGTGGATTTCTCACTGATAAAGGGTTTTCACTGAAATACATGTAAAAAGCCTTTTTTTCTCAAATAGAATTATGTAAATGGACAAGTTTTGAAAATTTGCACTTCATTGCATTCTAATTTACATGATAAGAATGACTTTCCCAGTAGTTTTGAGGGGTTTCCACAGCATTATATACCAGATGTCCACTAGTAAGAATAGTTATTTTGCTGGGTTTTTTTTATGAAATCTACATTTTTGCATAATTTCTCTGTCAAAATGCACTTTAAGACACAAGAAAATGTTATAGAATGTTTTAATAGGGTCTGTGTATTGTTATTTAAGGTTATCATCAAAAGTTTTGTCCTTGTTTTGACTAGTAAAGGTATACTGGAAGAAATTAATTATACATGCACGTTGTATTAAAAATAAATGAATATAGCGATAAAAGTGTCATTGCCATATAGTGCTGAAATGACTTTATTTTTTTTCAGAAATGGACAAAAATACACAGATTTATTCAGAATGTCATACCGATGAAGATCACCTAAAAATATTTGGAAAAATCAGAACTATGAATTTCAATATGGGACAATACCCCTAATGCGCCTTGAAATGAGGAACACAAAAGTCACGTGTAAACAAAAAATCTCTGTGTAGTGATATTTGACACATTTCTATGATAAACAAATAACTGAGCTGAACCATTAGTGTTAATTTAGAAAATAAGGGAACACAGAATAAATGTGTAAAAACCATGGAGCTATGAAATGTGTTCAAAGTATTAAAATTTCAAAGAACTTATTGTGTTAAAATTGGGATTTTTTACCATGAGGAAGGATACTCGGGGTTTGCTAAATTACGGAAAAATGAATCACACTTCGTACCCCGAAAATTTAACCACATATGTAAAAATGTCTCAGCTTCGAAACAAGCCATCATACATATACAAGTTTACGATATGGGCTGAGCAACAGAAGAAAACGTTACCATTACGGCCTATGGAATAACAATTGCGCATATTGCCCCATCTTGTGAGAAAGAATCCAGAGATGTCTTAAGCTAATTTCACCTTGTACACCACAGAAAATTGTTAAAATGATGGTTAGTAGTTTTTTATTTATACCTAGTTATCATAAATGATTTCAGATAAATATTATTGATAAAGAACAGCAAAAATTCAATAACATTTTCACTTTTAAATGCATTACTGGCACGGGGCTGAACACTTTTTTTAGGCACAGTCATAACTTTGTTTACCCCCGAGAGATCCGAAATGAATTGTTTATTCAATTGAAAAAGGCAAGAAAAAACTTACATGTAATATAAATAAATTGTAAGTAAACATGACACAATATAGTCTTTATTATGCAATTATCACTCTGGTCTACAGGAATAGCTTATAATCAAGGGAGATAACACACTTCACACGAGTAAAGTGAGATACATCATACATCTGCTTTTATCCAATGATTTGACCCTGGTCAGTAGATATCATATGCAAATAAACAGAAAAAAAACATGTACATGTATTAAGAAAATCACGAATTACTATTGTTAATGCACACGAGCAAAACACAAGATATTGTCATTTCTCAGTGAAAAAGGGGGAGGGTCAAACCTTCTTGAACACAATATTGCTATTCAACTACATGTATTAAGCTAGTTAGCTACTACTCATTGCTTCTAATATAAACAGTTTAAATGAAGGTGGCTAAGCCACAAGGGAGAAGCATTTTTCTTTCTTTGTGATAAAATTTTCAAGAATTAGATTTTTCTCTCTCAATAATACTTATGTATTTAAATTAAATGATAACACAGTTTGAGTTAATTTTTTTTGTCTTATTTCAGTTCCAGACATATCATTACTTTTAAATATGAGATGACAAACTAAAGGTTTTAAAAAGTCCTGAATAACTGGTAAGCATTTTGATTTATTAGGTAAGCTCTAAATTATTTATTTATGGTATTTGTGCAAATGAAATTACAGTCGGTTTGTTAAAAATATGCTTATATGAAAACTGTTGCTATGGTCTTGCTATTAAATGAAAAGGCTTGGTTACTGGTCTTTTCGACTCAACATTTCGAGTTAAATCTTGCGTCAACTGATTCTCATGTAACACTGCAAACTCTATTTAGCACTATTTTGATCTGTCATTATTTAATGACGCCATAATATGTGTGATGTCACAATGTTTCCTTTAATACCTCATGTGGATTTCTCACTGATAAAGGGTTTTCACTGAAATACATGTAAAAAGCCTTTTTTTCTCAAATAGAATTATGTAAATGGACAAGTTTTGAAAATTTGCACTTCATTGCATTCTAATTTACATGATAAGAATGACTTTCCCAGTAGTTTTGAGGGGTTTCCACAGCATTATATACCAGATGTCCACTAGTAAGAATAGTTATTTTGCTGGGTTTTTTTTATGAAATCTACATTTTTGCATAATTTCTCTGTCAAAATGCACTTTAAGACACAAGAAAATGTTATAGAATGTTTTAATAGGGTCTGTGTATTGTTATTTAAGGTTATCATCAAAAGTTTTGTCCTTGTTTTGACTAGTAAAGGTATACTGGAAGAAATTAATTATACATGCACGTTGTATTAAAAATAAATGAATATAGCGATAAAAGTGTCATTGCCATATAGTGCTGAAATGACTTTATTTTTTTTCAGAAATGGACAAAAATACACAGATTTATTCAGAATGTCATACCGATGAAGATCACCTAAAAATATTTGGAAAAATCAGAACTATGAATTTCAATATGGGACAATACCCCTAATGCGCCTTGAAATGAGGAACACAAAAGTCACGTGTAAACAAAAAATCTCTGTGTAGTGATATTTGACACATTTCTATGATAAACAAATAACTGAGCTGAACCATTAGTGTTAATTTAGAAAATAAGGGAACACAGAATAAATGTGTAAAAACCATGGAGCTATGAAATGTGTTCAAAGTATTAAAATTTCAAAGAACTTATTGTGTTAAAATTGGGATTTTTTACCATGAGGAAGGATACTCGGGGTTTGCTAAATTACGGAAAAATGAATCACACTTCGTACCCCGAAAATTTAACCACATATGTAAAAATGTCTCAGCTTCGAAACAAGCCATCATACATATACAAGTTTACGATATGGGCTGAGCAACAGAAGAAAACGTTACCATTACGGCCTATGGAATAACAATTGCGCATATTGCCCCATCTTGTGAGAAAGAATCCAGAGATGTCTTAAGCTAATTTCACCTTGTACACCACAGAAAATTGTTAAAATGATGGTTAGTAGTTTTTTATTTATACCTAGTTATCATAAATGATTTCAGATAAATATTATTGATAAAGAACAGCAAAAATTCAATAACATTTTCACTTTTAAATGCATTACTGGCACGGGGCTGAACACTTTTTTTAGGCACAGTCATAACTTTGTTTACCCCCGAGAGATCCGAAATGAATTGTTTATTCAATTGAAAAAGGCAAGAAAAAACTTACATGTAATATAAATAAATTGTAAGTAAACATGACACAATATAGTCTTTATTATGCAATTATCACTCTGGTCTACAGGAATAGCTTATAATCAAGGGAGATAACACACTTCACACGAGTAAAGTGAGATACATCATACATCTGCTTTTATCCAATGATTTGACCCTGGTCAGTAGATATCATATGCAAATAAACAGAAAAAAAACATGTACATGTATTAAGAAAATCACGAATTACTATTGTTAATGCACACGAGCAAAACACAAGATATTGTCATTTCTCAGTGAAAAAGGGGGAGGGTCAAACCTTCTTGAACACAATATTGCTATTCAACTACATGTATTAAGCTAGTTAGCTACTACTCATTGCTTCTAATATAAACAGTTTAAATGAAGGTGGCTAAGCCACAAGGGAGAAGCATTTTTCTTTCTTTGTGATAAAATTTTCAAGAATTAGATTTTTCTCTCTCAATAATACTTATGTATTTAAATTAAATGATAACACAGTTTGAGTTAATTTTTTTTGTCTTATTTCAGTTCCAGACATATCATTACTTTTAAATATGAGATGACAAACTAAAGGTTTTAAAAAGTCCTGAATAACTGGTAAGCATTTTGATTTATTAGGTAAGCTCTAAATTATTTATTTATGGTATTTGTGCAAATGAAATTACAGTCGGTTTGTTAAAAATATGCTTATATGAAAACTGTTGCTATGGTCTTGCTATTAAATGAAAAGGCTTGGTTACTGGTCTTTTCGACTCAACATTTCGAGTTAAATCTTGCGTCAACTGATTCTCATGTAACACTGCAAACTCTATTTAGCACTATTTTGATCTGTCATTATTTAATGACGCCATAATATGTGTGATGTCACAATGTTTCCTTTAATACCTCATGTGGATTTCTCACTGATAAAGGGTTTTCACTGAAATACATGTAAAAAGCCTTTTTTTCTCAAATAGAATTATGTAAATGGACAAGTTTTGAAAATTTGCACTTCATTGCATTCTAATTTACATGATAAGAATGACTTTCCCAGTAGTTTTGAGGGGTTTCCACAGCATTATATACCAGATGTCCACTAGTAAGAATAGTTATTTTGCTGGGTTTTTTTTATGAAATCTACATTTTTGCATAATTTCTCTGTCAAAATGCACTTTAAGACACAAGAAAATGTTATAGAATGTTTTAATAGGGTCTGTGTATTGTTATTTAAGGTTATCATCAAAAGTTTTGTCCTTGTTTTGACTAGTAAAGGTATACTGGAAGAAATTAATTATACATGCACGTTGTATTAAAAATAAATGAATATAGCGATAAAAGTGTCATTGCCATATAGTGCTGAAATGACTTTATTTTTTTTCAGAAATGGACAAAAATACACAGATTTATTCAGAATGTCATACCGATGAAGATCACCTAAAAATATTTGGAAAAATCAGAACTATGAATTTCAATATGGGACAATACCCCTAATGCGCCTTGAAATGAGGAACACAAAAGTCACGTGTAAACAAAAAATCTCTGTGTAGTGATATTTGACACATTTCTATGATAAACAAATAACTGAGCTGAACCATTAGTGTTAATTTAGAAAATAAGGGAACACAGAATAAATGTGTAAAAACCATGGAGCTATGAAATGTGTTCAAAGTATTAAAATTTCAAAGAACTTATTGTGTTAAAATTGGGATTTTTTACCATGAGGAAGGATACTCGGGGTTTGCTAAATTACGGAAAAATGAATCACACTTCGTACCCCGAAAATTTAACCACATATGTAAAAATGTCTCAGCTTCGAAACAAGCCATCATACATATACAAGTTTACGATATGGGCTGAGCAACAGAAGAAAACGTTACCATTACGGCCTATGGAATAACAATTGCGCATATTGCCCCATCTTGTGAGAAAGAATCCAGAGATGTCTTAAGCTAATTTCACCTTGTACACCACAGAAAATTGTTAAAATGATGGTTAGTAGTTTTTTATTTATACCTAGTTATCATAAATGATTTCAGATAAATATTATTGATAAAGAACAGCAAAAATTCAATAACATTTTCACTTTTAAATGCATTACTGGCACGGGGCTGAACACTTTTTTTAGGCACAGTCATAACTTTGTTTACCCCCGAGAGATCCGAAATGAATTGTTTATTCAATTGAAAAAGGCAAGAAAAAACTTACATGTAATATAAATAAATTGTAAGTAAACATGACACAATATAGTCTTTATTATGCAATTATCACTCTGGTCTACAGGAATAGCTTATAATCAAGGGAGATAACACACTTCACACGAGTAAAGTGAGATACATCATACATCTGCTTTTATCCAATGATTTGACCCTGGTCAGTAGATATCATATGCAAATAAACAGAAAAAAAACATGTACATGTATTAAGAAAATCACGAATTACTATTGTTAATGCACACGAGCAAAACACAAGATATTGTCATTTCTCAGTGAAAAAGGGGGAGGGTCAAACCTTCTTGAACACAATATTGCTATTCAACTACATGTATTAAGCTAGTTAGCTACTACTCATTGCTTCTAATATAAACAGTTTAAATGAAGGTGGCTAAGCCACAAGGGAGAAGCATTTTTCTTTCTTTGTGATAAAATTTTCAAGAATTAGATTTTTCTCTCTCAATAATACTTATGTATTTAAATTAAATGATAACACAGTTTGAGTTAATTTTTTTTGTCTTATTTCAGTTCCAGACATATCATTACTTTTAAATATGAGATGACAAACTAAAGGTTTTAAAAAGTCCTGAATAACTGGTAAGCATTTTGATTTATTAGGTAAGCTCTAAATTATTTATTTATGGTATTTGTGCAAATGAAATTACAGTCGGTTTGTTAAAAATATGCTTATATGAAAACTGTTGCTATGGTCTTGCTATTAAATGAAAAGGCTTGGTTACTGGTCTTTTCGACTCAACATTTCGAGTTAAATCTTGCGTCAACTGATTCTCATGTAACACTGCAAACTCTATTTAGCACTATTTTGATCTGTCATTATTTAATGACGCCATAATATGTGTGATGTCACAATGTTTCCTTTAATACCTCATGTGGATTTCTCACTGATAAAGGGTTTTCACTGAAATACATGTAAAAAGCCTTTTTTTCTCAAATAGAATTATGTAAATGGACAAGTTTTGAAAATTTGCACTTCATTGCATTCTAATTTACATGATAAGAATGACTTTCCCAGTAGTTTTGAGGGGTTTCCACAGCATTATATACCAGATGTCCACTAGTAAGAATAGTTATTTTGCTGGGTTTTTTTTATGAAATCTACATTTTTGCATAATTTCTCTGTCAAAATGCACTTTAAGACACAAGAAAATGTTATAGAATGTTTTAATAGGGTCTGTGTATTGTTATTTAAGGTTATCATCAAAAGTTTTGTCCTTGTTTTGACTAGTAAAGGTATACTGGAAGAAATTAATTATACATGCACGTTGTATTAAAAATAAATGAATATAGCGATAAAAGTGTCATTGCCATATAGTGCTGAAATGACTTTATTTTTTTTCAGAAATGGACAAAAATACACAGATTTATTCAGAATGTCATACCGATGAAGATCACCTAAAAATATTTGGAAAAATCAGAACTATGAATTTCAATATGGGACAATACCCCTAATGCGCCTTGAAATGAGGAACACAAAAGTCACGTGTAAACAAAAAATCTCTGTGTAGTGATATTTGACACATTTCTATGATAAACAAATAACTGAGCTGAACCATTAGTGTTAATTTAGAAAATAAGGGAACACAGAATAAATGTGTAAAAACCATGGAGCTATGAAATGTGTTCAAAGTATTAAAATTTCAAAGAACTTATTGTGTTAAAATTGGGATTTTTTACCATGAGGAAGGATACTCGGGGTTTGCTAAATTACGGAAAAATGAATCACACTTCGTACCCCGAAAATTTAACCACATATGTAAAAATGTCTCAGCTTCGAAACAAGCCATCATACATATACAAGTTTACGATATGGGCTGAGCAACAGAAGAAAACGTTACCATTACGGCCTATGGAATAACAATTGCGCATATTGCCCCATCTTGTGAGAAAGAATCCAGAGATGTCTTAAGCTAATTTCACCTTGTACACCACAGAAAATTGTTAAAATGATGGTTAGTAGTTTTTTATTTATACCTAGTTATCATAAATGATTTCAGATAAATATTATTGATAAAGAACAGCAAAAATTCAATAACATTTTCACTTTTAAATGCATTACTGGCACGGGGCTGAACACTTTTTTTAGGCACAGTCATAACTTTGTTTACCCCCGAGAGATCCGAAATGAATTGTTTATTCAATTGAAAAAGGCAAGAAAAAACTTACATGTAATATAAATAAATTGTAAGTAAACATGACACAATATAGTCTTTATTATGCAATTATCACTCTGGTCTACAGGAATAGCTTATAATCAAGGGAGATAACACACTTCACACGAGTAAAGTGAGATACATCATACATCTGCTTTTATCCAATGATTTGACCCTGGTCAGTAGATATCATATGCAAATAAACAGAAAAAAAACATGTACATGTATTAAGAAAATCACGAATTACTATTGTTAATGCACACGAGCAAAACACAAGATATTGTCATTTCTCAGTGAAAAAGGGGGAGGGTCAAACCTTCTTGAACACAATATTGCTATTCAACTACATGTATTAAGCTAGTTAGCTACTACTCATTGCTTCTAATATAAACAGTTTAAATGAAGGTGGCTAAGCCACAAGGGAGAAGCATTTTTCTTTCTTTGTGATAAAATTTTCAAGAATTAGATTTTTCTCTCTCAATAATACTTATGTATTTAAATTAAATGATAACACAGTTTGAGTTAATTTTTTTTGTCTTATTTCAGTTCCAGACATATCATTACTTTTAAATATGAGATGACAAACTAAAGGTTTTAAAAAGTCCTGAATAACTGGTAAGCATTTTGATTTATTAGGTAAGCTCTAAATTATTTATTTATGGTATTTGTGCAAATGAAATTACAGTCGGTTTGTTAAAAATATGCTTATATGAAAACTGTTGCTATGGTCTTGCTATTAAATGAAAAGGCTTGGTTACTGGTCTTTTCGACTCAACATTTCGAGTTAAATCTTGCGTCAACTGATTCTCATGTAACACTGCAAACTCTATTTAGCACTATTTTGATCTGTCATTATTTAATGACGCCATAATATGTGTGATGTCACAATGTTTCCTTTAATACCTCATGTGGATTTCTCACTGATAAAGGGTTTTCACTGAAATACATGTAAAAAGCCTTTTTTTCTCAAATAGAATTATGTAAATGGACAAGTTTTGAAAATTTGCACTTCATTGCATTCTAATTTACATGATAAGAATGACTTTCCCAGTAGTTTTGAGGGGTTTCCACAGCATTATATACCAGATGTCCACTAGTAAGAATAGTTATTTTGCTGGGTTTTTTTTATGAAATCTACATTTTTGCATAATTTCTCTGTCAAAATGCACTTTAAGACACAAGAAAATGTTATAGAATGTTTTAATAGGGTCTGTGTATTGTTATTTAAGGTTATCATCAAAAGTTTTGTCCTTGTTTTGACTAGTAAAGGTATACTGGAAGAAATTAATTATACATGCACGTTGTATTAAAAATAAATGAATATAGCGATAAAAGTGTCATTGCCATATAGTGCTGAAATGACTTTATTTTTTTTCAGAAATGGACAAAAATACACAGATTTATTCAGAATGTCATACCGATGAAGATCACCTAAAAATATTTGGAAAAATCAGAACTATGAATTTCAATATGGGACAATACCCCTAATGCGCCTTGAAATGAGGAACACAAAAGTCACGTGT
>NC_086383.1:14394375-14412976 GCF_036588685.1 Mytilus trossulus | reverse complement strand
TTTATTTGGCCCCTTATTCCTAAATTATTGGGACAATAACCCCCCAAAACAATACTAACTATCCCTTCATGGTATGGAAACTTGTGATATAATTTCAGAGGGATTTATACACTTCAACACAAGTTAATGTTTGAAAAGTACAAAAATGCTTATTTTGGGTCCCTTATATTTTAAAAATTGTTTGGACCATAACCCCCGAAATCAATCCCAACCTTCCTTTAGTGGTCAACCTTCTGGTAAAAATTTATAAAGATCCATTCGCTAAAACTAAAGTTATTGTCCGAAAACTAAATGCATATTTGGATGATGACAAAGACGCAGACGACATGATATCATTATACGATGCAAAATTTTTTTTGGGGTCGTATGAAAATTCAATTATACACATACATGACATAGAGTATACACAATTGCGGGCCCTACAAAAATAAACCGCACAAATTAAATCTGTCAATATTAAACTCACAAGTACAATAATTAAACATTAGGGATGGGTGGGAGGGTAACTAATCGAAAATATATCTAATAATGATTACAAAGTTACTAAGAAGTACTCACTGAACATATACTATAGATAGTAGAGAATTACGAAATGTCGAAGAAAACGAACTTCGCATATAATTATGCGTTTTAAGAATTAAAAACTAAACAACTTACAATGAAGTTAAGTAGATTAAAATATGGCATGACAGGTAACATTTACACATGGTAACAATTACCAGTAAAAAGTAAGAAAGAATCAGTCATGTCAGTTAAATACGTCTAATACTTGTGTGAATGATTTATGAAATATATATTAGGACAGAGACTTGATCATGTTGATCTTAAATGGAAATTGCAGGTGAAAATTAGATTATTCTTAACAGGTATCACAACATTTTGAACTTCTTTTCCAAGAAGAATTACTAATTTGACAGTATTTCAAAGGAAAATCATTTTGAAATCAGCTTTTAACATGTTTAACATGTTTAAGGTTCAACAATTTAGGTGAAAACAGGTCATTTTCCAAATTTAAGCTTTTATGCAAACCTGTTGGTTATTTTTTAAATTTCAGGTTAGACCTGCAGGATGCTAGTCAGTTTATGGTTAAGACAGTGGACACATTGTTTACATAAATGATGTCATTTCAACATGTAACATCATGTCATATTTTCTGGGATTATTCATGTTGTCAATTTTTTTTTTTTTAATTTGACATTTGACATTCCTCAGTAAAATGAATCAACATCATTTTATTACTTAATCTTTTAAAAGTAAAAACGATTTACATATAGATAGTGGGTAGATTTCTTTGTTTTCAGACATCATTTAATTTATAAACTGTTAAAACAGATTCATTAGAATTAAACCCCTGGGCTGTTGTAATCGACTTGTCCGGATCTGATATCACCGAAACCGGACATTGACTTATAGTGCGACTGTCAACTTCCTGTGGTGAGTACTTTGATCATTGCAGAATAACCAGAGAGCTTGATGAAGACAGACGTCTAACCCTCAACTCGTATCTGCCATTTGCCATACACGTACTTGGATAACTCAAGGTAACCTTACTTATTATATCAGTCTAGTTGCAAATACTATATTGGTGTCAGAAGTTTGTTTCAACTCACCTGGAGAATACCGGAAATGATTTTGTAGCGGCAAAATTTTTCTTTTCGAATTTTGAAACGAGAAAAGATTCGAAATTGACGAAATATACGGAGAATTTTCTAAGTGTTTAAAACAATTGTCAATAATCCTTTGTCAGTTTCACTGATTATTTATTTGACAATTATTTAATCATTTTAGAAACTGAAGTTTGATCGATTATTTTTTTTGTCATTGTCAATGACAAAGAGATACCTGTAGGCAAGTGTCAGTGTTACTGAAACTTATCATATTAACAATTTAGTCAGTGTTACTGATTAATTATATAGCAAGACATTGTGTATTATCATTTTTTAAGAAATAGATTTATTCAATCATGACAGAACCACTGAATATTAACACAGCTACATTTTTACAACTGAAGTCATTAAAAGGCATAGGGGAGGCTAAAGCAAATGCCATACTAAGGGCAAGGGAAGAAAAAGGTACTCTTACTGAAGACAACATCTTTGATATTACAGAAATTTCTAGTACTCTTTGGACATCTTTATTAAAAGATAATTTAATAACTTTTAAAGAAGTAAAGCCACCGGGGGAAGATCTTGCATCAAAGGTAGCATTACTAAGGGATAAAATATCTAGTATTGAAAAGGATCGCTCTGAAATGGTAATTAGTTTTCAGTTACAGGCCGACCAGATGAGAGAGAAGAACCTGGCCATATTGGAACAACAAAGGTTGCAGTATGAGCAAGAGCGAGATGAATACATACAAAAGGTAAAACTAGAGATAAATCAATTTAGAGAAAAGGTAGAAACTAAAGATAGGGAATTAGACCGGTATCATGAAAAAACAGAGAGAATGCAATCTCAAATAGATCAGCAAGAGTCTCTTGCTAGAATCCAAAAGGTAATAACTGACAGGGAATCTAAATCAGGAGTAAGTTATAAACCTCCTTCAACTCCCGACAAATATGGTCCATCTGCTCCAAAACTGGCTATTTTTGATGGCAAAAGTGACTGGCGACCATACTTTTTACAGTTCTCTACCATAGCTGATAGATATAAATGGAGTGATGAGCAAAGATTGTTCAAATTAATAGAACTTTTAAGAGATAGGGCTTTAAAGTACTACAGTAACAGGGTTAAATCATTACAGGCCAATTATAAACTGTTTTGTCAGAAATTTAATGAGAAATTTGGGAAAAAGGAGTTACCCCATATTTTACGTAGATTATTACAGGATTTGAGACAAGAAAATGAAGAGAATTTGAGAGATTTTGCAGAGAGGGCACAGGAGTTGGCGGTTGATGGTTACCCTGACACTCCAGAGAAGTTTGCTGAGACGCTTGCTACTGATGCATTTTTGAGAGGTTGTCTAGATAAAAGAGCTGCTTTGGTTGCCATGGACAAGAACCCAGAATCCTTGGATCAAGCAGTCCAATTTGTACGTAGCGCAGCAGCTAACCAAAAAGTTATCATGGGTGGTAAGAAGTCTGAAGTGAAGAGAGTTACATTTTCAGATACAGAAGATGTCCAAGAGCAGGAAGAAGAAACATTTGCTGTAAGGGTTGTTGAGAAAGATGATGATAAAAGAGGGGTAAGTGCTAGTATTGAGAAAAGAATTAAGAAAACAGAAGATGATCTTGCAGAGACAAAAATTATTGTGAAAAAGATTCTCAATATACTTAACCAAAATCAGGGTCAAAATCAGAGGTCAAGGAGTACATATAGGTCTCCTACACCAGAAAGATCAACAAGCCCATATAGGGGAACTGGATGTTTTCAGTGTGGAAAAGAAGGACATTTTGCCAGGGATTGTCCGAGTAGGATAATGTATCGAAATGGGTCGCCCATGCGAAGTAGGTCTCCATCACCAAGTCACAACACTTTAAACTACCAGGGATCAAGAAAGACGGCCAATTCTTGATCAGCTCGGAACATGGTGGCCAAATATGTACAGATGTAAACAATTTACAAATAAAAGACATTGACAATACAGCAAAAATTCAGGAACTATTTTTGTATAAACATAATTCAGATTCAAAAACATTGTACATAAACTTAACTCTTAATGGGCAAAAAGTTTTAGCTGTTGTAGATAGTGCAGCTCAGGTTTCCGTGATCAGTACATCACTCCTTAAACAGTTGGGGCCAAGAGTAAAGATGAAGCAGCACATAATATTGAAAGGAGTTGGAAAAGGGTCTGAAATGGAAGCCAGATACACAGATGACCTTGACTTGACAATTGGTAAACTCAAAGTCAAATGGAGGTTTGTGGCTGCAGAGATTACAGATAAGGTAATATTAGGTATTGATTTTTTGGAACATTTCAAGGCTATAATTGATCTAGGCAATTATACTGTTCAGATAAATCAAGATCTCATACCCGCCATTTGTTTAGGTGATAAGGAGGGTAAAATTTCACATGTTTACAGAGTAACGGTAGGGAGGAAAACAGTTGTTCCACCACAGTCAATGAAGGTATTGAAAATTGAGATTGATAGGACACCTAACTCTGATATTATTATACAACCAAACTATGAACTCAAAGGTTTACTTACACCGAATGTCGTGCTGAAAATAGGTCAGGAGGTCTCAACAGTAGTACGCAATGGCTCCAATAAGTTTGTCACTTTGAAAGGAGGGTTGAAATTTGGAATTGGCACAGAAATAGAATGTGCAATACCCTTGACAGATGTAGATGAACTTGACAGGTTTTCTGACAAGTCAGTTAATGATTTTGTAACACATCAAGTTGCCCAGGCTGACAGAATATCTGATAGCCTGACAACTGGGTCAGAGTCGAATGAAAACTCAAATATGGGATCACAAGCACATACAATTTTATCCATTAAAGCTGACAAGAACCACTCTCGTGCAGAGGTAAGTTCACAAGATTTTGATAAAAACATGCCTGACAGGGTCTCTGTCAAGCAAGTTCATTCAATTAAAGATATAGATGAACTTATTCCAAAACATATACAAGATCTGTATTCAAGGACCATTAAAGGTATGGCACTGTCAGAATGTAAGGACATAGCAGAATTATTGATTCAATTTCAAGATGTGTTTGCGAAAGGGGATATGGATCTGGGTTTATTTAAAGGGGAAATTAAACACCGTATCCACACTGGAGATGCTACTCCAGTAAAACATCGTCTGAGGCGGACTCCATTAAAGTTTGAAGGTGAGGAACAAAAACATTTACAGGATATGTTGGATAAAGGGGTTATTCAGCCGTCAATATCTGATTGGGCGGCGTGTCCGGTTCTAGTACGGAAAAAGGATGGCTCTATCAGGTACTGTCTAGACTATAGGGGGCTCAACTCAGTTACAACAAAAGATTTATTTCCGATAGCGAAAATAGAAACCTGTCTAGATACTTTGCGTGGAAGCCAGTACATGAGTACGGTGGATATGGCTGCGGGATATTGGCAGTTGGAAATAGACGAGAGAGACCGCTATAAGACCGCTTTTGTGACTAAGTATGGTTTGTTCGAGCACGTCAGACTGCCATTTGGTCTCTGTAACTCGCCAGCTACTTTTAGTAGAGTTGTTCAGTTAGTATTGCAGGGTTTAACTTGGGAGGAGTGTTTAGCATACCAAAATGATGACATCATCCAGATATGCTAAACACTCCTCCCAAGTTAAACCCTGCAATACTAACTGAACAACTCTACTAAAAGTAGCTGGCGAGTTACAGAGACCAAATGGCAGTCTGACGTGCTCGAACAAACCATACTTAGTCACAAAAGCGGTCTTATAGCGGTCTCTCTCGTCTATTTCCAACTGCCAATATCCCGCAGCCATATCCACCGTACTCATGTACTGGCTTCCACGCAAAGTATCTAGACAGGTTTCTATTTTCGCTATCGGAAATAAATCTTTTGTTGTAACTGAGTTGAGCCCCCTATAGTCTAGACAGTACCTGATAGAGCCATCCTTTTTCCGTACTAGAACCGGACACGCCGCCCAATCAGATATTGACGGCTGAATAACCCCTTTATCCAACATATCCTGTAAATGTTTTTGTTCCTCACCTTCAAACTTTAATGGAGTCCGCCTCAGACGATGTTTTACTGGAGTAGCATCTCCAGTGTGGATACGGTGTTTAATTTCCCCTTTAAATAAACCCAGATCCATATCCCCTTTCGCAAACACATCTTGAAATTGAATCAATAATTCTGCTATGTCCTTACATTCTGACAGTGCCATACCTTTAATGGTCCTTGAATACAGATCTTGTATATGTTTTGGAATAAGTTCATCTATATCTTTAATTGAATGAACTTGCTTGACAGAGACCCTGTCAGGCATGTTTTTATCAAAATCTTGTGAACTTACCTCTGCACGAGAGTGGTTCTTGTCAGCTTTAATGGATAAAATTGTATGTGCTTGTGATCCCATATTTGAGTTTTCATTCGACTCTGACCCAGTTGTCAGGCTATCAGATATTCTGTCAGCCTGGGCAACTTGATGTGTTACAAAATCATTAACTGACTTGTCAGAAAACCTGTCAAGTTCATCTACATCTGTCAAGGGTATTGCACATTCTATTTCTGTGCCAATTCCAAATTTCAACCCTCCTTTCAAAGTGACAAACTTATTGGAGCCATTGCGTACTACTGTTGAGACCTCCTGACCTATTTTCAGCACGACATTCGGTGTAAGTAAACCTTTGAGTTCATAGTTTGGTTGTATAATAATATCAGAGTTAGGTGTCCTATCAATCTCAATTTTCAATACCTTCATTGACTGTGGTGGAACAACTGTTTTCCTCCCTACCGTTACTCTGTAAACATGTGAAATTTTACCCTCCTTATCACCTAAACAAATGGCGGGTATGAGATCTTGATTTATCTGAACAGTATAATTGCCTAGATCAATTATAGCCTTGAAATGTTCCAAAAAATCAATACCTAATATTACCTTATCTGTAATCTCTGCAGCCACAAACCTCCATTTGACTTTGAGTTTACCAATTGTCAAGTCAAGGTCATCTGTGTATCTGGCTTCCATTTCAGACCCTTTTCCAACTCCTTTCAATATTATGTGCTGCTTCATCTTTACTCTTGGCCCCAACTGTTTAAGGAGTGATGTACTGATCACGGAAACCTGAGCTGCACTATCTACAACAGCTAAAACTTTTTGCCCATTAAGAGTTAAGTTTATGTACAATGTTTTTGAATCTGAATTATGTTTATACAAAAATAGTTCCTGAATTTTTGCTGTATTGTCAATGTCTTTTATTTGTAAATTGTTTACATCTGTACATATTTGGCCACCATGTTCCGAGCTGATCAAGAATTGGCCGTCTTTCTTGATCCCTGGTAGTTTAAAGTGTTGTGACTTGGTGATGGAGACCTACTTCGCATGGGCGACCCATTTCGATACATTATCCTACTCGGACAATCCCTGGCAAAATGTCCTTCTTTTCCACACTGAAAACATCCAGTTCCCCTATATGGGCTTGTTGATCTTTCTGGTGTAGGAGACCTATATGTACTCCTTGACCTCTGATTTTGACCCTGATTTTGGTTAAGTATATTGAGAATCTTTTTCACAATAATTTTTGTCTCTGCAAGATCATCTTCTGTTTTCTTAATTCTTTTCTCAATACTAGCACTTACCCCTCTTTTATCATCATCTTTCTCAACAACCCTTACAGCAAATGTTTCTTCTTCCTGCTCTTGGACATCTTCTGTATCTGAAAATGTAACTCTCTTCACTTCAGACTTCTTACCACCCATGATAACTTTTTGGTTAGCTGCTGCGCTACGTACAAATTGGACTGCTTGATCCAAGGATTCTGGGTTCTTGTCCATGGCAACCAAAGCAGCTCTTTTATCTAGACAACCTCTCAAAAATGCATCAGTAGCAAGCGTCTCAGCAAACTTCTCTGGAGTGTCAGGGTAACCATCAACCGCCAACTCCTGTGCCCTCTCTGCAAAATCTCTCAAATTCTCTTCATTTTCTTGTCTCAAATCCTGTAATAATCTACGTAAAATATGGGGTAACTCCTTTTTCCCAAATTTCTCATTAAATTTCTGACAAAACAGTTTATAATTGGCCTGTAATGATTTAACCCTGTTACTGTAGTACTTTAAAGCCCTATCTCTTAAAAGTTCTATTAATTTGAACAATCTTTGCTCATCACTCCATTTATATCTATCAGCTATGGTAGAGAACTGTAAAAAGTATGGTCGCCAGTCACTTTTGCCATCAAAAATAGCCAGTTTTGGAGCAGATGGACCATATTTGTCGGGAGTTGAAGGAGGTTTATAACTTACTCCTGATTTAGATTCCCTGTCAGTTATTACCTTTTGGATTCTAGCAAGAGACTCTTGCTGATCTATTTGAGATTGCATTCTCTCTGTTTTTTCATGATACCGGTCTAATTCCCTATCTTTAGTTTCTACCTTTTCTCTAAATTGATTTATCTCTAGTTTTACCTTTTGTATGTATTCATCTCGCTCTTGCTCATACTGCAACCTTTGTTGTTCCAATATGGCCAGGTTCTTCTCTCTCATCTGGTCGGCCTGTAACTGAAAACTAATTACCATTTCAGAGCGATCCTTTTCAATACTAGATATTTTATCCCTTAGTAATGCTACCTTTGATGCAAGATCTTCCCCCGGTGGCTTTACTTCTTTAAAAGTTATTAAATTATCTTTTAATAAAGATGTCCAAAGAGTACTAGAAATTTCTGTAATATCAAAGATGTTGTCTTCAGTAAGAGTACCTTTTTCTTCCCTTGCCCTTAGTATGGCATTTGCTTTAGCCTCCCCTATGCCTTTTAATGACTTCAGTTGTAAAAATGTAGCTGTGTTAATATTCAGTGGTTCTGTCATGATTGAATAAATCTATTTCTTAAAAAATGATAATACACAATGTCTTGCTATATAATTAATCAGTAACACTGACTAAATTGTTAATATGATAAGTTTCAGTAACACTGACACTTGCCTACAGGTATCTCTTTGTCATTGACAATGACAAAAAAAATAATCGATCAAACTTCAGTTTCTAAAATGATTAAATAATTGTCAAATAAATAATCAGTGAAACTGACAAAGGATTATTGACAATTGTTTTAAACACTTAGAAAATTCTCCGTATATTTCGTCAATTTCGAATCTTTTCTCGTTTCAAAATTCGAAAAGAAAAATTTTGCCGCTACAAAATCATTTCCGGTATTCTCCAGGTGAGTTGAAACAAACTTCTGACACCAATATAGTATTTGCAACTAGACTGATATAATAAGTAAGGTTACCTTGAGTTATCCAAGTACGTGTATGGCAAATGGCAGATACGAGTTGAGGGTTAGACGTCTGTCTTCATCAAGCTCTCTGGTTATTCTGCAATGATCAAAGTACTCACCACAGGAAGTTGACAGTCGCACTATAAGTCAATGTCCGGTTTCGGTGATATCAGATCCGGACAAGTCGATTACAACAGCCCAGGGGTTTAATTCTAATGAATCTGTTTTAACAGTTTATAAATTAAATGATGTCTGAAAACAAAGAAATCTACCCACTATCTATATGTAAATCGTTTTTACTTTTAAAAGATTAAGTAATAAAATGATGTTGATTCATTTTACTGAGGAATGTCAAATGTCAAATTAAAAAAAAAAAAATTGACAACATGAATAATCCCAGAAAATATGACATGATGTTACATGTTGAAATGACATCATTTATGTAAACAATGTGTCCACTGTCTTAACCATAAACTGACTAGCATCCTGCAGGTCTAACCTGAAATTTAAAAAATAACCAACAGGTTTGCATAAAAGCTTAAATTTGGAAAATGACCTGTTTTCACCTAAATTGTTGAACCTTAAACATGTTAAACATGTTAAAAGCTGATTTCAAAATGATTTTCCTTTGAAATACTGTCAAATTAGTAATTCTTCTTGGAAAAGAAGTTCAAAATGTTGTGATACCTGTTAAGAATAATCTAATTTTCACCTGCAATTTCCATTTAAGATCAACATGATCAAGTCTCTGTCCTAATATATATTTCATAAATCATTCACACAAGTATTAGACGTATTTAACTGACATGACTGATTCTTTCTTACTTTTTACTGGTAATTGTTACCATGTGTAAATGTTACCTGTCATGCCATATTTTAATCTACTTAACTTCATTGTAAGTTGTTTAGTTTTTAATTCTTAAAACGCATAATTATATGCGAAGTTCGTTTTCTTCGACATTTCGTAATTCTCTACTATCTATAGTATATGTTCAGT
Source organism: Mytilus trossulus (assembly GCF_036588685.1). NCBI lineage: Eukaryota > Metazoa > Mollusca > Bivalvia > Mytilida > Mytilidae > Mytilus > Mytilus trossulus. Next base: position 14,403,131 of record NC_086383.1, on the reverse strand, counting down.
GAGTACTTCTTAGTAACTTTGTAATCATTATTAGATATATTTTCGATTAGTTACCCTCCCACCCATCCCTAATGTTTAATTATTGTACTTGTGAGTTTAATATTGACAGATTTAATTTGTGCGGTTTATTTTTGTAGGGCCCGCAATTGTGTATACTCTATGTCATGTATGTGTATAATTGAATTTTCATACGACCCCAAAAAAAATTTTGCATCGTATAATGATATCATGTCGTCTGCGTCTTTGTCATCATCCAAATATGCATTTAGTTTTCGGACAATAACTTTAGTTTTAGCGAATGGATCTTTATAAATTTTTACCAGAAGGTTGACCACTAAAGGAAGGTTGGGATTGATTTCGGGGGTTATGGTCCAAACAATTTTTAAAATATAAGGGACCCAAAATAAGCATTTTTGTACTTTTCAAACATTAACTTGTGTTGAAGTGTATAAATCCCTCTGAAATTATATCACAAGTTTCCATACCATGAAGGGATAGTTAGTATTGTTTTGGGGGGTTATTGTCCCAATAATTTAGGAATAAGGGGCCAAATAAAGGGCCCAAAAGAGGCATTTTTGTAGTTTTCAAACAATACATGTAAATTGTGTTAAAGTGTATGAATCTCTCTGAATTATACCACAAGTTTCCATACCATGACGGGATAGTAAGTATTGACTTTGAAGGGGGCTTGGGGCTCGCAAAATGTTTTGGAATTAGGGGCAAAAAAAGGAGAAAAACTAGTTTTTTCTGGTCAATGGACAAGTACAAGTTATTTTATTTACTTGAAGAAGTAAAAAAAAAATATACACATATATATTATATAAGTAAATTATAATGTTTAATAATCTCCCCTTAATTTTTTCAAACAACCCACAAAAATTCTCAAGATTTGAGATGAAAAATCACAGCTTTAATGATTTTGCCAAGGTGAGCTCATATTTTTTAGTTAGAGTTCAATGTTTCATTACATTTATTCAACAAAGAAACTGATTAAGCAAAGATCTTAAGTATTTGCCAAGGCCTTTAAAAAGTGCTCCTTTGGGGCTTGTAAACAATGGTAAATGAGCAATGTTTTGAAGATAACAGACAAATGGAATTTTCATTGTCCATGAAATTGCACTTAAATAATTAATGTCAAGACATATGCAATGGGCAGATAATTCAAAATTCTATAAGATCGAAGAAATCCTAAGAATTCAATAAAAGAGGTAAAAAAATATGAATGTCTAAGGGACATAACTCAACCAATATTTATTTTTCTCCTATACATGTAAAAGTAAATAAAATTCACTTGTATAAGTATCCTACAAATTTATTATAAGTGTATTAATATTACTTCTTCAAGTAATTAAAAATAACTTATATAAGTATTACCCCTGGCTGTAAGGGAGATCATTCAAAAACATTTAATATATAATGTTGGGTATGTTCAGATTTACCTCTCTTACACTACCTGTTAACTATGTTTAAAGAAATGTCTGGTTTTGGACTAATTGCAAAAAAAAAGGGGGATGGTAGTAGTTTTCAATTTTATTTCCAAATTTCTCAAATTTCAAATTTTTGAAAAGTTTGAAGAAGAAATCTTTAATTGCACAATATTGTGCAATAGATTTGTAAGATCTTGACATTTGTTTTGTGTAAGAAACCCATATTATGTCAAAAATGTTATCACAATCCAAATTCAGAGCTGTATCTAGTTTAAATGTTTTGTCCATACTTAGCCCAGCTGTTCAGGGTTCGACTTCTGCGGTGGTATAAAGCTGCGCCATGCAGAGCACCTGGTTAAAAGCAAGAACATATATAAGGAATAAAATATGTATGATTACAATTTCATTCTAAACATATCTATTTTGATTTCTTTTCTTTTGGCAGATCTCCATTTTTATCTCCATGACAACAACATGACTTGATTATGGGAAGTTCTTCTTCCAAGTTCCGTAAGCATCTGAGTAATGGAGACGAGTATGCTGCTCTCAACCAGTATAACAACAGTAGTGAGCTCCGTAAAGCTCTGGATCCTAACTCTTCCTACGGAGACTCACACAATCATGAGACACCACTACATTATGCCTCAAAGTTTGCCATGAAAAGCTTGTTACGGTAAGTTCTATCAGTATAACAACAGTAGTGAGCTCCGTAAAGCTCTGGATCCTAACTCTTCCTACGGAGACTCACATAACCATGAGACGCCACTACATTATGCCTCAAAGTTTGCTATGAAAAGCTTGTTACGGTAAGTTCTATCAGTATAACAACAGTAGTGAGTTCCGTAAAGCTCTGGATCCTAACTCTTCGTAAGGGGACTTATACAATCATGAGACACCACTACATTATACCTCAAAGTTTGCTATGAAAAGCTTGCTACGGTAAGGTCTTCCAGTATAACAACAGTAGTGAGCTCCGTAAAGCTCTGGATCCCAACTCTTCCTACGGAGACTCACATAATCATGAGACACCACTTCATTCTGCCTCAAAGTTTACTATGAAAAGCTTGATACAGTAAGTTTTGCTGTCAAAGACAGGGCAGTTTATTAATGGTAAAGGGGATGAAATGTTGGATTGAGTAAAACACTAACTTACATTTTTGACTTATATTTTATATGACAGGCTAGCTTTATAGAATATCAAATAACTAGCAATGATCATGACAACCATTTTAAACTACTCTGATAAAATAGAATAACAAGTATATAAATCAAATTAAAAAAATATATACTTTATATTTATATCCAAGCTACGACAGTTTAACAATCAACCCAACCACCAATATTCAAATTCTCTGGTAAAATAGAATATCAAGCAAAGACAAAGATTGTGAAAGCTTATGAAAATTTGATCAGATGGTCTGACATTGAACAGACACAAAATGTGATGAAGATAGATACAAACAAACCAAAACAGTATAAATTTACTTTTTTTACATTTATTTTATACCCAGAAAAAAGTGTATTGTAAGGTTTATTATTGAATAAGGCAGAAGCAATAAGAGACCAAAGGTCAATGATACCAATTGGTATTATTTTAGTAGGTTCCTCTATATGAATTGGATTTTGAATAAAAAAGCATATTCACCTGAGAAAGTGTTTTTCACCGCTCTAAACGTCACACGTTTTAACATGCACTGTTATCATGGTTATAGTAAAATTTGTCATTTAAAATTTGTTTTGGTTTATGTTTGTCATTAAATACATCCTCTCGGAATTAGGAATAAATTAATTACTGTCTTTTGTTTCGGTAAATAAGGGGTTTAATTGTCTTTTGAAAAACTGATATTCTTTTCGGCCGTCGGCCTCAGTGAATATATATTTTTTTTAAAGTCAATTAAACCACATATTTACCTTATCAAAAGACAGTAATTGTATAATATTTTTACAAAGAATTGTTATCATATTATGTACTTTGTATAATTTCAGGATTTTCTTGTCGGAACACAATGGAAATCCTAACAAAACCAATGGTATGAAACAGACTTGTCTACACTGTGTGTGTATGGAGAAGGCAGAACACTCACTGGTATATCCTGTCATGAAGAAAAGATCAGAATGTCTGGCCATGCTGCTGAAATGGCGTGGGGCCAGACTGGAGGATAATGAGACGGAAAGAGTCAACTTAGGGGCTCAGGATGAGGTAAAGTATGATGCATCAATGTGTTTGACAAGGTGGTAATTTTAGATATGGGTAGCAATTGACTTAAAGTCATGTACCATTATAATTAGTGTATATAATATAGATTTATAATACATTGGGAAGAAGAGAGAGAATAAAATTAACCAGTCAAAAGAAAAAAGAGAAAACAAAACCACAGATTTAAAACAAGAAAAAAAATAATAGCTAAAAAAATAACATTAGACAAAACTAAAATTAAATGTAAAACAGAAAAAAAAATATAGAAAACAAAGGAAACAAATAGGAATAAAAATGAGACATTAAAAACTGAGAAAAATAAAAGCTAAAAAAGTCAACAATAAATTGTACTACACAGACAATTAATGACTTAGAAGCATGAAACACATTAAAATCAGGGGGTGAACGGATTTGCTTAATTAGGAAAGTTATTAATCAGTGTGGTTATGTGTATTGTTCATGAGAATCTGAACACAGTTTTGCCTTGTTATGGTTCTCTACATGTCTTTGTCAATATATAGAATGTATAATTTTGGTATCTACTTTCAGGAACAGAACACAGCTTTACACTATGCTGCCCTGTCTGGACTAAAACAATGTGTAGAGGTTGGTTTAGTTAACATAGGATCAGTGTTTTCCATTCAGCATTTAAGCCGGGTGTGCCGACCACCTTCTTTTGAAAGCCGACCACCTTTCGATTTTAGGAGGTGGTCTGCTTTTTTTTTCCTTCAAATTACGGATTTTTTTCAGTTCCATACCGTTAAAATTTGAATACTTATCGCGCCTCGCTGATTTGTTTTCATTGACAAAGATGGCATCCGATCGTCAAATTTCAATGTTTTCATTTATCAATCGTGGAAAAAGAAAGGCAGATGACGATGATGATAAAGAAAATACCAGACAAAATAAGTTAAATAAAATTGATAGTAATGTTGCAGTTGTGGAAATTGAACAAAAATCAACCAAACAACAGAAAAGACTCGCAAGTGAAGACAAATATGAGCAAGACTTCAACAGGTCAGGAATAACCACCAATTGGTGGATTATACCTCAATTGATGTATAATCCACCAATTGACATATAATGATATAGACCAATTGGTGTATAATTCTTTGTTTTTCAAAGCAAATTATTCAACCAAAATGGAGCATTGTTTTCTTAAAACCATATTATGGTATGAAAACTAGTCAAACATTCCTAGTTTAGTATAGTCACATAACATATTGCATTTAATTAATAATTGTATCTGCAGTTTCTTCTTTTGTTATCTTGTCAATTCTTGATTGGTAAATTAACCACTAATCACCTGTCAATGGACATCAATACTGTGTGCAGTCATGTGATCAAGAGTACAACTCCACAGGTGAATGGTGCTCTTTGTTAATACTTTACTTTCATTATCAAAAGTCAATCATGGTCAATAGTACAAATGTTTCAACAAAGAATTGTTGTACACATGCATTCTCAAGAGATGCAGCAGGCTTTGACAAAACTGAAACTTTCGGAGGACTCAATAAGGGTCATAAAATAGATTTCCAGTTGCAAAATCATGCTCCTATATCACACTAGCATTTTATTACAAAAAACCTGCATTATACGTCAATCGGTCTATACCCATATATGTCAATTGGTGGATTATACGTCAATTGAGGTATAATCCACCAATTGGTGGTTATTCCTGACCTGTTCAAATGGCTTATAGTCACAGAGGAAGGATACTACTGTTCTGTGTGCCAAAAATATGGCACAAAAACAAGAAACAGGACAGAAACCTGGACCGAAAGGCCTTGCATTCGCAGGAGGAGGGAGTCCTGCAAGAGCCATTTGTTATCAGAGATGCACAACTTAATCTTTAGTTTAAGTAAATAGAAATCAATGAAATTTAAACACAAGGTTTATGACCACAAAAGGAAGGTTGGGATAGATTTTGGGAGTTTTTGTTCCAATAGTTTAGGAATTAGGGCCCAATTAATATGACTACTTCTATTTATGTTTGTTCAACTCCATTAAATGTGAATATTATACTAATCTTTATTTTGTGACCCCCACATGCACCCACAGTTAATAAAAAAAACGGATGGATATTTAAAAAAAAAACTCCCGGTTGCAAGTGATTTTTTTTAAAACACCAACCTTACCTTAGTGAAAAAAGGAAAACACTGCATAGGATGTACTATTTTCACTGTGTTCTTATGAATGAAGGTATCTTTTTTGCAGAAGTAAATTCTAAGGAATATAAGTGCAGCTTACATGTACACGCATATAAAAACCATCAAATAAAAAATTTAAAAAAACATGCATAGTAAATAGTTATCAAATGTACCAGGATTAAAATTTAGTACACCAGACGCGCGTGTCATCTACATAAGACTCATCAGTGACGCTCGTATCAAAATATAAAGCCAAACAAATAGTAAAAAGATCAATTCTTGTCTTGTTGTAATCCTTGTTTTGGAAATTGCAATAATCTTATATAATTGTTCTAAATCAACAAACTCTGTTGGATTTTGAATGGTTATATCATAACAGTTTGCAGGAAAACATAAGACATAATTATTATGAGTCATATATAAACATAAGCTTCATTATTATTTTTTCTGTAGATGATGGTTCAGCATGGAGCACCATTATTTCAGGAGAACTGTGACAATCAGACACCATGTGACAGTGCAGAAAAAGGGGGACATGCTGATATTGCCTTGTACCTAGAATCCAAGATGGTCTTCTCTGTAAGTGTTATCCATACACATACACACACATACAAATAATCAGACTCCATGAGACAGTGCAGAAAAAGGGGTACATATGAAAATATGGTTTATGAATATAAGAAGAGAAATTGCAACCAAGTTAAATTCCTTGTGAATGTTCAGATTTTGTTTTACTATAACTATTAGTAATAAGATATTCTAATGCAACATTGTTTGTAATGTTCATTTTGATTGGATAAAGTTACCAGGAAGATGTGGTGTGAGTGCCAATGAGACAACTCTCCATCCAAATAACAATTTAAAAAAGTAAACCATTAATGGTATCAATTTGCAATTGATGCTATGAAAATGTATGTACAAGCCCAGACGACATATGGGAGATTTTAAATGTATGATTTGGCGTCGTTTTCTGTCAGTCTCATTGGAATGGAGATAACACTATTGTATTTTAAGCTCAGATGCCATCAATTGGCGATTCGATGGTCGCAAATACCTGTTTACTGTTTCTGCTAAAGTTTTGCTAGTAAAATTAATTTGCAACCATCAAATCACCAATTGATGCCTTCTGAGCAATACAGTTATCTCCTAATAGTTATAGTTACAGAGGTCCCTACATGCCCTAAGCTCTTTAGTGTTTTTTTCTTCATGGAAGTCATCAAATATTTACAGGCCCACCATCTCAAAATAGTCTTTTAAACAGAAATATCATGTTAAGGAGGGGTATTTGCGAAAAATACCAGTCGAGAGAATGTTAAATTTTGAAAGCCTTAATGCGAGGGAAATTCATTCTCAAGACTGGTATTTTTCGCAAATACCCCTCAAGAACATGCTATATCTGTTTAATTACACTGAATGTTAATTTTCAAAAACACATTGATGATCGTGACTTCACAAGCCTCCAGTCAGATAGAGTATTTTTTGGCAAATACCACGGCAGAGAGGGTAAAAAAGACATATCCTTTTGGCAAATACCATGGCAGCGTTAAAAAATGAACGATATTCATTTGATGACAGTAAATTGGTGAAAAATACACTAGCTATCAACCAATCAAAATCCAGGATTCTTACATAAGGTGTAATTATTTAAAAAATACTCTATGTTCTAAATAAGAGTTTTGTTTTTATTTCAGGCAGACGGACCAGAATTAGATGATGAAGACATGTATATAATGCCAGACTCTGAGGTATGATGTGCGTGTTAAATACCTTATCCCTTTTATAAAATCTTTAACACTTGACCTGAGAAATCAAACTATTGTCATACTGTATAGAGGGTTATTTTGGAATGGTGTAATTTTTCGCAGATAGAACAAAATCCCCAAATTAAAAGTGTTCACGCAAAGGTATTGATAAAATTTTAAATTCGCCAAAATAATAACTGCAAAAATATATTGTATACCATATTCAAGGAAAATCATGAAATTTAGCACCTGCAAAAATAACCCGCTATACGTTATAACATTATTGTTGCGTAACACATTTTCTGTTCACGTCAAAACTTTACAGAAGGTCTGTGAATTCTAGTCAAGGCAGACAAATAGTGATGTAGTGTATTGAGAAACATAACTTGTTTCATAGTTGGAATGGTTGGAATTGATAATAGTGGTTAACTAACGACTGTTAAGATTCATCTGACCTTCACATCATATTTGCAACCACTGGGTTGATGCTTCTGCTGGTGGAGATTTATTTCCCCAAGGATATCACCAGTCCAGTAGTCAGCACTTCTATTTTGACTTAAGTTATCATTGATATGTTCATAATTATAAATAAACTGTTAACAAACTTTGAATTTTTGAAAAAATAATGCTTTTTTACCTCAGGAATAGATTACCTTAGATTTATTTGGCAATACTTATAGGAATTTTTGGTCCTCAATGCTCTTCAACTTCGTACTTTATTTGGCCTTTGAACATTTTTTTATTTGAGCTTCACTGATATGTCTTTTGTAGAGGAAATGTGCGTCTGGCGTGAATAATTTTTTTTAATCCTGGCCTTTGTTAGTCTTGTATTATTTTAATTTTAGTTTCTTGTGTACAATTTGGAAATTAGTATGGCGTTCATTATTACTGAACTAGTATATACTTGTTTAGAGGCCAGCTGAAGGACGCCTCCGGGTGCAGGAATTTCTCGCTGCATTGAAGACCTGTTGGTGACCTTCTGCTGTTGTTTTTTCTATGGTCCGTTTGTTGTCTCTTTGACACATTCCCCATGTCCATTCTCAATTTTATCTATGATGAGTCTATTTTCATGGATTATTTATACTTTCAGGAACATTGTTACCCTTAAGAGTTTCAATATAAAATTCAAACAGTATCAGTTTCATTACCTACTAGACATTTTAGCATACACACACTTCTTTTATGTACTGTTGAAAGACATTTGCCCAAGATAAAATTGTGTTTTAAGCTGAAAGAAAAT
>NC_086383.1:14371941-14394275 GCF_036588685.1 Mytilus trossulus | reverse complement strand
CCCAGAAATCCTTTTAGTCAACGTTTGTATCTACCTATTGACTAAATGTCTGTCAATATTAGAAAGATTGAGAGATCAGGGGGCTCTCACCATTACCCTGTGCCCTTTGTCCTAAGATTTTGACATTTTTCGACTGAAAGTGACAATCTTAGCCCTCGCTAGATATAGAAGATGACGTCATTCTGGTAAATCCATCTAATACAACCTTTATATATACAGAGTCAATGATTTGGTTGAATTTTATGGACATTGAAGGACCCGGGGGTCTCAACCTCATTTAAGCGGTCCTCGGGTAGGTTTTCGCTATATATTTTGAATATCCAACTGCACTTTGGGCGCTCCGTAAACATAGAAGACAGGAAGTGTACCCAAAATCCTTTTAGTCACGTTTGTATCCTACCTATTGACTAAATGTCTGTCAAATATTAGAAAGATTGAGAGATCAGGGGGCTCTCACCATTACCCTGTGCCCTTTGTCCTAAGATTTTGACATTTTTCGACTGAAAAGTGACAATCTTAGCCCTCCGTAGATATAGAAGATGACGTCATTCTGGTAAATCCATCTAATACAACCTTTATATATACAGAGTCAATGATTTGGTTGAATTTTATGGACATTGAAGGACCGGGGTCTCAACCTCATTTAAGCGGTCTCGGGTAGGTTTTCGCTATATATTTTGAATATCCAACTGGCACTTTGGGCGCTCCGTAAACATAGAAGACAGGAAGTGTACCCAAAATCCTTTTAGTCACGTTTGTATCTACCTATTGACTAAATGTCTGTCAAATATTAGAAAGATTGAGAGATCAGGGGCTCTCACCATTACCCTGTGCCCTTTGTCCTAAGATTTTGACATTTTTCGACTGAAAAGTGACAATCTTAGCCCTCCGTAGATATAGAAGATGACGTCATTCTGGTAAATCCATCTAATACAACCTTTATATATACAGAGTCAATGATTTGGTTGAATTTTATGGACATTGAAGGACCCGGGGGGTCTCAACCTCATTTAAGCGGTCTCGGGTAGGTTTTCGCTATATATTTTGAATATCCAACTGGCACTTTGGGCGCTCCGTAAACATAGAAGACAGGAAGTGTACCCAAAATCCTTTTAGTCACGTTTGTATCTACCTATTGACTAAATGTCTGTCAAATATTAGAAAGATTGAGAGATCAGGGGGCTCTCACCATTACCCTGTGCCCTTTGTCCTAAGATTTTGACATTTTTCGACTGAAAAGTGACAATCTTAGCCCTCCGTAGATATAGAAGATGACGTCATTCTGGTAAATCCATCTAATACAACCTTTATATATACAGAGTCAATGATTTGGTTGAATTTTATGGACATTGAAGGACCCGGGGGGTCTCAACCTCATTTAAGCGGTCTCGGGTAGGTTTTCGCTATATATTTTGAATATCCAACTGGCACTTTGGGCGCTCCGTAAACATAGAAGACAGGAAGTGTACCCAAAATCCTTTTAGTCACGTTTGTATCTACCTATTGACTAAATGTCTGTCAAATATTAGAAAGATTGAGAGATCAGGGGGCTCTCACCATTACCCTGTGCCCTTTGTCCTAAGATTTTGACATTTTTCGACTGAAAAGTGACAATCTTAGCCCTCCGTAGATATAGAAGATGACGTCATTCTGGTAAATCCATCTAATACAACCTTTATATATACAGAGTCAATGATTTGGTTGAATTTTATGGACATTGAAGGACCCGGGGGGTCTCAACCTCATTTAAGCGGTCTCGGGTAGGTTTTCGCTATATATTTTGAATATCCAACTGGCACTTTGGGCGCTCCGTAAACATAGAAGACAGGAAGTGTACCCAAAATCCTTTTAGTCACGTTTGTATCTACCTATTGACTAAATGTCTGTCAAATATTAGAAAGATTGAGAGATCAGGGGGCTCTCACCATTACCCTGTGCCCTTTGTCCTAAGATTTTGACATTTTTCGACTGAAAAGTGACAATCTTAGCCCTCCGTAGATATAGAAGATGACGTCATTCTGGTAAATCCATCTAATACAACCTTTATATATACAGAGTCAATGATTTGGTTGAATTTTATGGACATTGAAGGACCCGGGGGGTCTCAACCTCATTTAAGCGGTCTCGGGTAGGTTTTCGCTATATATTTTGAATATCCAACTGGCACTTTGGGCGCTCCGTAAACATAGAAGACAGGAAGTGTACCCAAAATCCTTTTAGTCACGTTTGTATCTACCTATTGACTAAATGTCTGTCAAATATTAGAAAGATTGAGAGATCAGGGGGCTCTCACCATTACCCTGTGCCCTTTGTCCTAAGATTTTGACATTTTTCGACTGAAAAGTGACAATCTTAGCCCTCCGTAGATATAGAAGATGACGTCATTCTGGTAAATCCATCTAATACAACCTTTATATATACAGAGTCAATGATTTGGTTGAATTTTATGGACATTGAAGGACCCGGGGGGTCTCAACCTCATTTAAGCGGTCTCGGGTAGGTTTTCGCTATATATTTTGAATATCCAACTGGCACTTTGGGCGCTCCGTAAACATAGAAGACAGGAAGTGTACCCAAAATCCTTTTAGTCACGTTTGTATCTACCTATTGACTAAATGTCTGTCAAATATTAGAAAGATTGAGAGATCAGGGGGCTCTCACCATTACCCTGTGCCCTTTGTCCTAAGATTTTGACATTTTTCGACTGAAAAGTGACAATCTTAGCCCTCCGTAGATATAGAAGATGACGTCATTCTGGTAAATCCATCTAATACAACCTTTATATATACAGAGTCAATGATTTGGTTGAATTTTATGGACATTGAAGGACCCGGGGGGTCTCAACCTCATTTAAGCGGTCTCGGGTAGGTTTTCGCTATATATTTTGAATATCCAACTGGCACTTTGGGCGCTCCGTAAACATAGAAGACAGGAAGTGTACCCAAAATCCTTTTAGTCACGTTTGTATCTACCTATTGACTAAATGTCTGTCAAATATTAGAAAGATTGAGAGATCAGGGGGCTCTCACCATTACCCTGTGCCCTTTGTCCTAAGATTTTGACATTTTTCGACTGAAAAGTGACAATCTTAGCCCTCCGTAGATATAGAAGATGACGTCATTCTGGTAAATCCATCTAATACAACCTTTATATATACAGAGTCAATGATTTGGTTGAATTTTATGGACATTGAAGGACCCGGGGGGTCTCAACCTCATTTAAGCGGTCTCGGGTAGGTTTTCGCTATATATTTTGAATATCCAACTGGCACTTTGGGCGCTCCGTAAACATAGAAGACAGGAAGTGTACCCAAAATCCTTTTAGTCACGTTTGTATCTACCTATTGACTAAATGTCTGTCAAATATTAGAAAGATTGAGAGATCAGGGGGCTCTCACCATTACCCTGTGCCCTTTGTCCTAAGATTTTGACATTTTTCGACTGAAAAGTGACAATCTTAGCCCTCCGTAGATATAGAAGATGACGTCATTCTGGTAAATCCATCTAATACAACCTTTATATATACAGAGTCAATGATTTGGTTGAATTTTATGGACATTGAAGGACCCGGGGGGTCTCAACCTCATTTAAGCGGTCTCGGGTAGGTTTTCGCTATATATTTTGAATATCCAACTGGCACTTTGGGCGCTCCGTAAACATAGAAGACAGGAAGTGTACCCAAAATCCTTTTAGTCACGTTTGTATCTACCTATTGACTAAATGTCTGTCAAATATTAGAAAGATTGAGAGATCAGGGGGCTCTCACCATTACCCTGTGCCCTTTGTCCTAAGATTTTGACATTTTTCGACTGAAAAGTGACAATCTTAGCCCTCCGTAGATATAGAAGATGACGTCATTCTGGTAAATCCATCTAATACAACCTTTATATATACAGAGTCAATGATTTGGTTGAATTTTATGGACATTGAAGGACCCGGGGGGTCTCAACCTCATTTAAGCGGTCTCGGGTAGGTTTTCGCTATATATTTTGAATATCCAACTGGCACTTTGGGCGCTCCGTAAACATAGAAGACAGGAAGTGTACCCAAAATCCTTTTAGTCACGTTTGTATCTACCTATTGACTAAATGTCTGTCAAATATTAGAAAGATTGAGAGATCAGGGGGCTCTCACCATTACCCTGTGCCCTTTGTCCTAAGATTTTGACATTTTTCGACTGAAAAGTGACAATCTTAGCCCTCCGTAGATATAGAAGATGACGTCATTCTGGTAAATCCATCTAATACAACCTTTATATATACAGAGTCAATGATTTGGTTGAATTTTATGGACATTGAAGGACCCGGGGGGTCTCAACCTCATTTAAGCGGTCTCGGGTAGGTTTTCGCTATATATTTTGAATATCCAACTGGCACTTTGGGCGCTCCGTAAACATAGAAGACAGGAAGTGTACCCAAAATCCTTTTAGTCACGTTTGTATCTACCTATTGACTAAATGTCTGTCAAATATTAGAAAGATTGAGAGATCAGGGGGCTCTCACCATTACCCTGTGCCCTTTGTCCTAAGATTTTGACATTTTTCGACTGAAAAGTGACAATCTTAGCCCTCCGTAGATATAGAAGATGACGTCATTCTGGTAAATCCATCTAATACAACCTTTATATATACAGAGTCAATGATTTGGTTGAATTTTATGGACATTGAAGGACCCGGGGGGTCTCAACCTCATTTAAGCGGTCTCGGGTAGGTTTTCGCTATATATTTTGAATATCCAACTGGCACTTTGGGCGCTCCGTAAACATAGAAGACAGGAAGTGTACCCAAAATCCTTTTAGTCACGTTTGTATCTACCTATTGACTAAATGTCTGTCAAATATTAGAAAGATTGAGAGATCAGGGGGCTCTCACCATTACCCTGTGCCCTTTGTCCTAAGATTTTGACATTTTTCGACTGAAAAGTGACAATCTTAGCCCTCCGTAGATATAGAAGATGACGTCATTCTGGTAAATCCATCTAATACAACCTTTATATATACAGAGTCAATGATTTGGTTGAATTTTATGGACATTGAAGGACCCGGGGGGTCTCAACCTCATTTAAGCGGTCTCGGGTAGGTTTTCGCTATATATTTTGAATATCCAACTGGCACTTTGGGCGCTCCGTAAACATAGAAGACAGGAAGTGTACCCAAAATCCTTTTAGTCACGTTTGTATCTACCTATTGACTAAATGTCTGTCAAATATTAGAAAGATTGAGAGATCAGGGGGCTCTCACCATTACCCTGTGCCCTTTGTCCTAAGATTTTGACATTTTTCGACTGAAAAGTGACAATCTTAGCCCTCCGTAGATATAGAAGATGACGTCATTCTGGTAAATCCATCTAATACAACCTTTATATATACAGAGTCAATGATTTGGTTGAATTTTATGGACATTGAAGGACCCGGGGGGTCTCAACCTCATTTAAGCGGTCTCGGGTAGGTTTTCGCTATATATTTTGAATATCCAACTGGCACTTTGGGCGCTCCGTAAACATAGAAGACAGGAAGTGTACCCAAAATCCTTTTAGTCACGTTTGTATCTACCTATTGACTAAATGTCTGTCAAATATTAGAAAGATTGAGAGATCAGGGGGCTCTCACCATTACCCTGTGCCCTTTGTCCTAAGATTTTGACATTTTTCGACTGAAAAGTGACAATCTTAGCCCTCCGTAGATATAGAAGATGACGTCATTCTGGTAAATCCATCTAATACAACCTTTATATATACAGAGTCAATGATTTGGTTGAATTTTATGGACATTGAAGGACCCGGGGGGTCTCAACCTCATTTAAGCGGTCTCGGGTAGGTTTTCGCTATATATTTTGAATATCCAACTGGCACTTTGGGCGCTCCGTAAACATAGAAGACAGGAAGTGTACCCAAAATCCTTTTAGTCACGTTTGTATCTACCTATTGACTAAATGTCTGTCAAATATTAGAAAGATTGAGAGATCAGGGGGCTCTCACCATTACCCTGTGCCCTTTGTCCTAAGATTTTGACATTTTTCGACTGAAAAGTGACAATCTTAGCCCTCCGTAGATATAGAAGATGACGTCATTCTGGTAAATCCATCTAATACAACCTTTATATATACAGAGTCAATGATTTGGTTGAATTTTATGGACATTGAAGGACCCGGGGGGTCTCAACCTCATTTAAGCGGTCTCGGGTAGGTTTTCGCTATATATTTTGAATATCCAACTGGCACTTTGGGCGCTCCGTAAACATAGAAGACAGGAAGTGTACCCAAAATCCTTTTAGTCACGTTTGTATCTACCTATTGACTAAATGTCTGTCAAATATTAGAAAGATTGAGAGATCAGGGGGCTCTCACCATTACCCTGTGCCCTTTGTCCTAAGATTTTGACATTTTTCGACTGAAAAGTGACAATCTTAGCCCTCCGTAGATATAGAAGATGACGTCATTCTGGTAAATCCATCTAATACAACCTTTATATATACAGAGTCAATGATTTGGTTGAATTTTATGGACATTGAAGGACCCGGGGGGTCTCAACCTCATTTAAGCGGTCTCGGGTAGGTTTTCGCTATATATTTTGAATATCCAACTGGCACTTTGGGCGCTCCGTAAACATAGAAGACAGGAAGTGTACCCAAAATCCTTTTAGTCACGTTTGTATCTACCTATTGACTAAATGTCTGTCAAATATTAGAAAGATTGAGAGATCAGGGGGCTCTCACCATTACCCTGTGCCCTTTGTCCTAAGATTTTGACATTTTTCGACTGAAAAGTGACAATCTTAGCCCTCCGTAGATATAGAAGATGACGTCATTCTGGTAAATCCATCTAATACAACCTTTATATATACAGAGTCAATGATTTGGTTGAATTTTATGGACATTGAAGGACCCGGGGGGTCTCAACCTCATTTAAGCGGTCTCGGGTAGGTTTTCGCTATATATTTTGAATATCCAACTGGCACTTTGGGCGCTCCGTAAACATAGAAGACAGGAAGTGTACCCAAAATCCTTTTAGTCACGTTTGTATCTACCTATTGACTAAATGTCTGTCAAATATTAGAAAGATTGAGAGATCAGGGGGCTCTCACCATTACCCTGTGCCCTTTGTCCTAAGATTTTGACATTTTTCGACTGAAAAGTGACAATCTTAGCCCTCCGTAGATATAGAAGATGACGTCATTCTGGTAAATCCATCTAATACAACCTTTATATATACAGAGTCAATGATTTGGTTGAATTTTATGGACATTGAAGGACCCGGGGGGTCTCAACCTCATTTAAGCGGTCTCGGGTAGGTTTTCGCTATATATTTTGAATATCCAACTGGCACTTTGGGCGCTCCGTAAACATAGAAGACAGGAAGTGTACCCAAAATCCTTTTAGTCACGTTTGTATCTACCTATTGACTAAATGTCTGTCAAATATTAGAAAGATTGAGAGATCAGGGGGCTCTCACCATTACCCTGTGCCCTTTGTCCTAAGATTTTGACATTTTTCGACTGAAAAGTGACAATCTTAGCCCTCCGTAGATATAGAAGATGACGTCATTCTGGTAAATCCATCTAATACAACCTTTATATATACAGAGTCAATGATTTGGTTGAATTTTATGGACATTGAAGGACCCGGGGGGTCTCAACCTCATTTAAGCGGTCTCGGGTAGGTTTTCGCTATATATTTTGAATATCCAACTGGCACTTTGGGCGCTCCGTAAACATAGAAGACAGGAAGTGTACCCAAAATCCTTTTAGTCACGTTTGTATCTACCTATTGACTAAATGTCTGTCAAATATTAGAAAGATTGAGAGATCAGGGGGCTCTCACCATTACCCTGTGCCCTTTGTCCTAAGATTTTGACATTTTTCGACTGAAAAGTGACAATCTTAGCCCTCCGTAGATATAGAAGATGACGTCATTCTGGTAAATCCATCTAATACAACCTTTATATATACAGAGTCAATGATTTGGTTGAATTTTATGGACATTGAAGGACCCGGGGGGTCTCAACCTCATTTAAGCGGTCTCGGGTAGGTTTTCGCTATATATTTTGAATATCCAACTGGCACTTTGGGCGCTCCGTAAACATAGAAGACAGGAAGTGTACCCAAAATCCTTTTAGTCACGTTTGTATCTACCTATTGACTAAATGTCTGTCAAATATTAGAAAGATTGAGAGATCAGGGGGCTCTCACCATTACCCTGTGCCCTTTGTCCTAAGATTTTGACATTTTTCGACTGAAAAGTGACAATCTTAGCCCTCCGTAGATATAGAAGATGACGTCATTCTGGTAAATCCATCTAATACAACCTTTATATATACAGAGTCAATGATTTGGTTGAATTTTATGGACATTGAAGGACCCGGGGGGTCTCAACCTCATTTAAGCGGTCTCGGGTAGGTTTTCGCTATATATTTTGAATATCCAACTGGCACTTTGGGCGCTCCGTAAACATAGAAGACAGGAAGTGTACCCAAAATCCTTTTAGTCACGTTTGTATCTACCTATTGACTAAATGTCTGTCAAATATTAGAAAGATTGAGAGATCAGGGGGCTCTCACCATTACCCTGTGCCCTTTGTCCTAAGATTTTGACATTTTTCGACTGAAAAGTGACAATCTTAGCCCTCCGTAGATATAGAAGATGACGTCATTCTGGTAAATCCATCTAATACAACCTTTATATATACAGAGTCAATGATTTGGTTGAATTTTATGGACATTGAAGGACCCGGGGGGTCTCAACCTCATTTAAGCGGTCTCGGGTAGGTTTTCGCTATATATTTTGAATATCCAACTGGCACTTTGGGCGCTCCGTAAACATAGAAGACAGGAAGTGTACCCAAAATCCTTTTAGTCACGTTTGTATCTACCTATTGACTAAATGTCTGTCAAATATTAGAAAGATTGAGAGATCAGGGGGCTCTCACCATTACCCTGTGCCCTTTGTCCTAAGATTTTGACATTTTTCGACTGAAAAGTGACAATCTTAGCCCTCCGTAGATATAGAAGATGACGTCATTCTGGTAAATCCATCTAATACAACCTTTATATATACAGAGTCAATGATTTGGTTGAATTTTATGGACATTGAAGGACCCGGGGGGTCTCAACCTCATTTAAGCGGTCT
This sequence comes from Mytilus trossulus, assembly GCF_036588685.1. Taxonomy (NCBI): domain Eukaryota; kingdom Metazoa; phylum Mollusca; class Bivalvia; order Mytilida; family Mytilidae; genus Mytilus; species Mytilus trossulus. Next base: position 14,385,158 of record NC_086383.1, on the reverse strand, counting down.
CGGGTAGGTTTTCGCTATATATTTTGAATATCCAACTGGCACTTTGGGCGCTCCGTAAACATAGAAGACAGGAAGTGTACCCAAAATCCTTTTAGTCACGTTTGTATCTACCTATTGACTAAATGTCTGTCAAATATTAGAAAGATTGAGAGATCAGGGGGCTCTCACCATTACCCTGTGCCCTTTGTCCTAAGATTTTGACATTTTTCGACTGAAAAGTGACAATCTTAGCCCTCCGTAGATATAGAAGATGACGTCATTCTGGTAAATCCATCTAATACAACCTTTATATATACAGAGTCAATGATTTGGTTGAATTTTATGGACATTGAAGGACCCGGGGGGTCTCAACCTCATTTAAGCGGTCTCGGGTAGGTTTTCGCTATATATTTTGAATATCCAACTGGCACTTTGGGCGCTCCGTAAACATAGAACACAGGAAGTGTACCCAAAATCCTTTTAGTCACGTTTGTATCTACCTATTGACTAAATGTCTGTCAAATATTAGAAAGATTGAGAGATCAGGGGGCTCTCACCATTACCCTGTGCCCTTTGTCCTAAGATTTTGACATTTTTCGACTGAAAAGTGACAATCTTAGCCCTCCGTAGATATAGAAGATGACGTCATTCTGGTAAATCCATCTAATACAACCTTTATATATACAGAGTCAATGATTTGGTTGAATTTTATGGACATTGAAGGACCCGGGGGGTCTCAACCTCATTTAAGCGGTCTCGGGTAGGTTTTCGCTATATATTTTGAATATCCAACTGGCACTTTGGGCGCTCCGTAAACATAGAAGACAGGAAGTGTACCCAAAATCCTTTTAGTCACGTTTGTATCTACCTATTGACTAAATGTCTGTCAAATATTAGAAAGATTGAGAGATCAGGGGGCTCTCACCATTACCCTGTGCCCTTTGTCCTAAGATTTTGACATTTTTCGACTGAAAAGTGACAATCTTAGCCCTCCGTAGATATAGAAGATGACGTCATTCTGGTAAATCCATCTAATACAACCTTTATATATACAGAGTCAATGATTTGGTTGAATTTTATGGACATTGAAGGACCCGGGGGGTCTCAACCTCATTTAAGCGGTCTCGGGTAGGTTTTCGCTATATATTTTGAATATCCAACTGGCACTTTGGGCGCTCCGTAAACATAGAAGACAGGAAGTGTACCCAAAATCCTTTTAGTCACGTTTGTATCTACCTATTGACTAAATGTCTGTCAAATATTAGAAAGATTGAGAGATCAGGGGGCTCTCACCATTACCCTGTGCCCTTTGTCCTAAGATTTTGACATTTTTCGACTGAAAAGTGACAATCTTAGCCCTCCGTAGATATAGAAGATGACGTCATTCTGGTAAATCCATCTAATACAACCTTTATATATACAGAGTCAATGATTTGGTTGAATTTTATGGACATTGAAGGACCCGGGGGGTCTCAACCTCATTTAAGCGGTCTCGGGTAGGTTTTCGCTATATATTTTGAATATCCAACTGGCACTTTGGGCGCTCCGTAAACATAGAACACAGGAAGTGTACCCAAAATCCTTTTAGTCACGTTTGTATCTACCTATTGACTAAATGTCTGTCAAATATTAGAAAGATTGAGAGATCAGGGGGCTCTCACCATTACCCTGTGCCCTTTGTCCTAAGATTTTGACATTTTTCGACTGAAAAGTGACAATCTTAGCCCTCCGTAGATATAGAAGATGACGTCATTCTGGTAAATCCATCTAATACAACCTTTATATATACAGAGTCAATGATTTGGTTGAATTTTATGGACATTGAAGGACCCGGGGGGTCTCAACCTCATTTAAGCGGTCTCGGGTAGGTTTTCGCTATATATTTTGAATATCCAACTGGCACTTTGGGCGCTCCGTAAACATAGAAGACAGGAAGTGTACCCAAAATCCTTTTAGTCACGTTTGTATCTACCTATTGACTAAATGTCTGTCAAATATTAGAAAGATTGAGAGATCAGGGGGCTCTCACCATTACCCTGTGCCCTTTGTCCTAAGATTTTGACATTTTTCGACTGAAAAGTGACAATCTTAGCCCTCCGTAGATATAGAAGATGACGTCATTCTGGTAAATCCATCTAATACAACCTTTATATATACAGAGTCAATGATTTGGTTGAATTTTATGGACATTGAAGGACCCGGGGGGTCTCAACCTCATTTAAGCGGTCTCGGGTAGGTTTTCGCTATATATTTTGAATATCCAACTGGCACTTTGGGCGCTCCGTAAACATAGAAGACAGGAAGTGTACCCAAAATCCTTTTAGTCACGTTTGTATCTACCTATTGACTAAATGTCTGTCAAATATTAGAAAGATTGAGAGATCAGGGGGCTCTCACCATTACCCTGTGCCCTTTGTCCTAAGATTTTGACATTTTTCGACTGAAAAGTGACAATCTTAGCCCTCCGTAGATATAGAAGATGACGTCATTCTGGTAAATCCATCTAATACAACCTTTATATATACAGAGTCAATGATTTGGTTGAATTTTATGGACATTGAAGGACCCGGGGGGTCTCAACCTCATTTAAGCGGTCTCGGGTAGGTTTTCGCTATATATTTTGAATATCCAACTGGCACTTTGGGCGCTCCGTAAACATAGAAGACAGGAAGTGTACCCAAAATCCTTTTAGTCACGTTTGTATCTACCTATTGACTAAATGTCTGTCAAATATTAGAAAGATTGAGAGATCAGGGGGCTCTCACCATTACCCTGTGCCCTTTGTCCTAAGATTTTGACATTTTTCGACTGAAAAGTGACAATCTTAGCCCTCCGTAGATATAGAAGATGACGTCATTCTGGTAAATCCATCTAATACAACCTTTATATATACAGAGTCAATGATTTGGTTGAATTTTATGGACATTGAAGGACCCGGGGGGTCTCAACCTCATTTAAGCGGTCTCGGGTAGGTTTTCGCTATATATTTTGAATATCCAACTGGCACTTTGGGCGCTCCGTAAACATAGAAGACAGGAAGTGTACCCAAAATCCTTTTAGTCACGTTTGTATCTACCTATTGACTAAATGTCTGTCAAATATTAGAAAGATTGAGAGATCAGGGGGCTCTCACCATTACCCTGTGCCCTTTGTCCTAAGATTTTGACATTTTTCGACTGAAAAGTGACAATCTTAGCCCTCCGTAGATATAGAAGATGACGTCATTCTGGTAAATCCATCTAATACAACCTTTATATATACAGAGTCAATGATTTGGTTGAATTTTATGGACATTGAAGGACCCGGGGGGTCTCAACCTCATTTAAGCGGTCTCGGGTAGGTTTTCGCTATATATTTTGAATATCCAACTGGCACTTTGGGCGCTCCGTAAACATAGAAGACAGGAAGTGTACCCAAAATCCTTTTAGTCACGTTTGTATCTACCTATTGACTAAATGTCTGTCAAATATTAGAAAGATTGAGAGATCAGGGGGCTCTCACCATTACCCTGTGCCCTTTGTCCTAAGATTTTGACATTTTTCGACTGAAAAGTGACAATCTTAGCCCTCCGTAGATATAGAAGATGACGTCATTCTGGTAAATCCATCTAATACAACCTTTATATATACAGAGTCAATGATTTGGTTGAATTTTATGGACATTGAAGGACCCGGGGGGTCTCAACCTCATTTAAGCGGTCTCGGGTAGGTTTTCGCTATATATTTTGAATATCCAACTGGCACTTTGGGCGCTCCGTAAACATAGAAGACAGGAAGTGTACCCAAAATCCTTTTAGTCACGTTTGTATCTACCTATTGACTAAATGTCTGTCAAATATTAGAAAGATTGAGAGATCAGGGGGCTCTCACCATTACCCTGTGCCCTTTGTCCTAAGATTTTGACATTTTTCGACTGAAAAGTGACAATCTTAGCCCTCCGTAGATATAGAAGATGACGTCATTCTGGTAAATCCATCTAATACAACCTTTATATATACAGAGTCAATGATTTGGTTGAATTTTATGGACATTGAAGGACCCGGGGGGTCTCAACCTCATTTAAGCGGTCTCGGGTAGGTTTTCGCTATATATTTTGAATATCCAACTGGCACTTTGGGCGCTCCGTAAACATAGAAGACAGGAAGTGTACCCAAAATCCTTTTAGTCACGTTTGTATCTACCTATTGACTAAATGTCTGTCAAATATTAGAAAGATTGAGAGATCAGGGGGCTCTCACCATTACCCTGTGCCCTTTGTCCTAAGATTTTGACATTTTTCGACTGAAAAGTGACAATCTTAGCCCTCCGTAGATATAGAAGATGACGTCATTCTGGTAAATCCATCTAATACAACCTTTATATATACAGAGTCAATGATTTGGTTGAATTTTATGGACATTGAAGGACCCGGGGGGTCTCAACCTCATTTAAGCGGTCTCGGGTAGGTTTTCGCTATATATTTTGAATATCCAACTGGCACTTTGGGCGCTCCGTAAACATAGAAGACAGGAAGTGTACCCAAAATCCTTTTAGTCACGTTTGTATCTACCTATTGACTAAATGTCTGTCAAATATTAGAAAGATTGAGAGATCAGGGGGCTCTCACCATTACCCTGTGCCCTTTGTCCTAAGATTTTGACATTTTTCGACTGAAAAGTGACAATCTTAGCCCTCCGTAGATATAGAAGATGACGTCATTCTGGTAAATCCATCTAATACAACCTTTATATATACAGAGTCAATGATTTGGTTGAATTTTATGGACATTGAAGGACCCGGGGGGTCTCAACCTCATTTAAGCGGTCTCGGGTAGGTTTTCGCTATATATTTTGAATATCCAACTGGCACTTTGGGCGCTCCGTAAACATAGAAGACAGGAAGTGTACCCAAAATCCTTTTAGTCACGTTTGTATCTACCTATTGACTAAATGTCTGTCAAATATTAGAAAGATTGAGAGATCAGGGGGCTCTCACCATTACCCTGTGCCCTTTGTCCTAAGATTTTGACATTTTTCGACTGAAAAGTGACAATCTTAGCCCTCCGTAGATATAGAAGATGACGTCATTCTGGTAAATCCATCTAATACAACCTTTATATATACAGAGTCAATGATTTGGTTGAATTTTATGGACATTGAAGGACCCGGGGGGTCTCAACCTCATTTAAGCGGTCTCGGGTAGGTTTTCGCTATATATTTTGAATATCCAACTGGCACTTTGGGCGCTCCGTAAACATAGAAGACAGGAAGTGTACCCAAAATCCTTTTAGTCACGTTTGTATCTACCTATTGACTAAATGTCTGTCAAATATTAGAAAGATTGAGAGATCAGGGGGCTCTCACCATTACCCTGTGCCCTTTGTCCTAAGATTTTGACATTTTTCGACTGAAAAGTGACAATCTTAGCCCTCCGTAGATATAGAAGATGACGTCATTCTGGTAAATCCATCTAATACAACCTTTATATATACAGAGTCAATGATTTGGTTGAATTTTATGGACATTGAAGGACCCGGGGGGTCTCAACCTCATTTAAGCGGTCTCGGGTAGGTTTTCGCTATATATTTTGAATATCCAACTGGCACTTTGGGCGCTCCGTAAACATAGAAGACAGGAAGTGTACCCAAAATCCTTTTAGTCACGTTTGTATCTACCTATTGACTAAATGTCTGTCAAATATTAGAAAGATTGAGAGATCAGGGGGCTCTCACCATTACCCTGTGCCCTTTGTCCTAAGATTTTGACATTTTTCGACTGAAAAGTGACAATCTTAGCCCTCCGTAGATATAGAAGATGACGTCATTCTGGTAAATCCATCTAATACAACCTTTATATATACAGAGTCAATGATTTGGTTGAATTTTATGGACATTGAAGGACCCGGGGGGTCTCAACCTCATTTAAGCGGTCTCGGGTAGGTTTTCGCTATATATTTTGAATATCCAACTGGCACTTTGGGCGCTCCGTAAACATAGAAGACAGGAAGTGTACCCAAAATCCTTTTAGTCACGTTTGTATCTACCTATTGACTAAATGTCTGTCAAATATTAGAAAGATTGAGAGATCAGGGGGCTCTCACCATTACCCTGTGCCCTTTGTCCTAAGATTTTGACATTTTTCGACTGAAAAGTGACAATCTTAGCCCTCCGTAGATATAGAAGATGACGTCATTCTGGTAAATCCATCTAATACAACCTTTATATATACAGAGTCAATGATTTGGTTGAATTTTATGGACATTGAAGGACCCGGGGGGTCTCAACCTCATTTAAGCGGTCTCGGGTAGGTTTTCGCTATATATTTTGAATATCCAACTGGCACTTTGGGCGCTCCGTAAACATAGAAGACAGGAAGTGTACCCAAAATCCTTTTAGTCACGTTTGTATCTACCTATTGACTAAATGTCTGTCAAATATTAGAAAGATTGAGAGATCAGGGGGCTCTCACCATTACCCTGTGCCCTTTGTCCTAAGATTTTGACATTTTTCGACTGAAAAGTGACAATCTTAGCCCTCCGTAGATATAGAAGATGACGTCATTCTGGTAAATCCATCTAATACAACCTTTATATATACAGAGTCAATGATTTGGTTGAATTTTATGGACATTGAAGGACCCGGGGGGTCTCAACCTCATTTAAGCGGTCTCGGGTAGGTTTTCGCTATATATTTTGAATATCCAACTGGCACTTTGGGCGCTCCGTAAACATAGAAGACAGGAAGTGTACCCAAAATCCTTTTAGTCACGTTTGTATCTACCTATTGACTAAATGTCTGTCAAATATTAGAAAGATTGAGAGATCAGGGGGCTCTCACCATTACCCTGTGCCCTTTGTCCTAAGATTTTGACATTTTTCGACTGAAAAGTGACAATCTTAGCCCTCCGTAGATATAGAAGATGACGTCATTCTGGTAAATCCATCTAATACAACCTTTATATATACAGAGTCAATGATTTGGTTGAATTTTATGGACATTGAAGGACCCGGGGGGTCTCAACCTCATTTAAGCGGTCTCGGGTAGGTTTTCGCTATATATTTTGAATATCCAACTGGCACTTTGGGCGCTCCGTAAACATAGAAGACAGGAAGTGTACCCAAAATCCTTTTAGTCACGTTTGTATCTACCTATTGACTAAATGTCTGTCAAATATTAGAAAGATTGAGAGATCAGGGGGCTCTCACCATTACCCTGTGCCCTTTGTCCTAAGATTTTGACATTTTTCGACTGAAAAGTGACAATCTTAGCCCTCCGTAGATATAGAAGATGACGTCATTCTGGTAAATCCATCTAATACAACCTTTATATATACAGAGTCAATGATTTGGTTGAATTTTATGGACATTGAAGGACCCGGGGGGTCTCAACCTCATTTAAGCGGTCTCGGGTAGGTTTTCGCTATATATTTTGAATATCCAACTGGCACTTTGGGCGCTCCGTAAACATAGAAGACAGGAAGTGTACCCAAAATCCTTTTAGTCACGTTTGTATCTACCTATTGACTAAATGTCTGTCAAATATTAGAAAGATTGAGAGATCAGGGGGCTCTCACCATTACCCTGTGCCCTTTGTCCTAAGATTTTGACATTTTTCGACTGAAAAGTGACAATCTTAGCCCTCCGTAGATATAGAAGATGACGTCATTCTGGTAAATCCATCTAATACAACCTTTATATATACAGAGTCAATGATTTGGTTGAATTTTATGGACATTGAAGGACCCGGGGGGTCTCAACCTCATTTAAGCGGTCTCGGGTAGGTTTTCGCTATATATTTTGAATATCCAACTGGCACTTTGGGCGCTCCGTAAACATAGAAGACAGGAAGTGTACCCAAAATCCTTTTAGTCACGTTTGTATCTACCTATTGACTAAATGTCTGTCAAATATTAGAAAGATTGAGAGATCAGGGGGCTCTCACCATTACCCTGTGCCCTTTGTCCTAAGATTTTGACATTTTTCGACTGAAAAGTGACAATCTTAGCCCTCCGTAGATATAGAAGATGACGTCATTCTGGTAAATCCATCTAATACAACCTTTATATATACAGAGTCAATGATTTGGTTGAATTTTATGGACATTGAAGGACCCGGGGGGTCTCAACCTCATTTAAGCGGTCTCGGGTAGGTTTTCGCTATATATTTTGAATATCCAACTGGCACTTTGGGCGCTCCGTAAACATAGAAGACAGGAAGTGTACCCAAAATCCTTTTAGTCACGTTTGTATCTACCTATTGACTAAATGTCTGTCAAATATTAGAAAGATTGAGAGATCAGGGGGCTCTCACCATTACCCTGTGCCCTTTGTCCTAAGATTTTGACATTTTTCGACTGAAAAGTGACAATCTTAGCCCTCCGTAGATATAGAAGATGACGTCATTCTGGTAAATCCATCTAATACAACCTTTATATATACAGAGTCAATGATTTGGTTGAATTTTATGGACATTGAAGGACCCGGGGGGTCTCAACCTCATTTAAGCGGTCTCGGGTAGGTTTTCGCTATATATTTTGAATATCCAACTGGCACTTTGGGCGCTCCGTAAACATAGAAGACAGGAAGTGTACCCAAAATCCTTTTAGTCACGTTTGTATCTACCTATTGACTAAATGTCTGTCAAATATTAGAAAGATTGAGAGATCAGGGGGCTCTCACCATTACCCTGTGCCCTTTGTCCTAAGATTTTGACATTTTTCGACTGAAAAGTGACAATCTTAGCCCTCCGTAGATATAGAAGATGACGTCATTCTGGTAAATCCATCTAATACAACCTTTATATATACAGAGTCAATGATTTGGTTGAATTTTATGGACATTGAAGGACCCGGGGGGTCTCAACCTCATTTAAGCGGTCTCGGGTAGGTTTTCGCTATATATTTTGAATATCCAACTGGCACTTTGGGCGCTCCGTAAACATAGAAGACAGGAAGTGTACCCAAAATCCTTTTAGTCACGTTTGTATCTACCTATTGACTAAATGTCTGTCAAATATTAGAAAGATTGAGAGATCAGGGGGCTCTCACCATTACCCTGTGCCCTTTGTCCTAAGATTTTGACATTTTTCGACTGAAAAGTGACAATCTTAGCCCTCCGTAGATATAGAAGATGACGTCATTCTGGTAAATCCATCTAATACAACCTTTATATATACAGAGTCAATGATTTGGTTGAATTTTATGGACATTGAAGGACCCGGGGGGTCTCAACCTCATTTAAGCGGTCTCGGGTAGGTTTTCGCTATATATTTTGAATATCCAACTGGCACTTTGGGCGCTCCGTAAACATAGAAGACAGGAAGTGTACCCAAAATCCTTTTAGTCACGTTTGTATCTACCTATTGACTAAATGTCTGTCAAATATTAGAAAGATTGAGAGATCAGGGGGCTCTCACCATTACCCTGTGCCCTTTGTCCTAAGATTTTGACATTTTTCGACTGAAAAGTGACAATCTTAGCCCTCCGTAGATATAGAAGATGACGTCATTCTGGTAAATCCATCTAATACAACCTTTATATATACAGAGTCAATGATTTGGTTGAATTTTATGGACATTGAAGGACCCGGGGGGTCTCAACCTCATTTAAGCGGTCTCGGGTAGGTTTTCGCTATATATTTTGAATATCCAACTGGCACTTTGGGCGCTCCGTAAACATAGAAGACAGGAAGTGTACCCAAAATCCTTTTAGTCACGTTTGTATCTACCTATTGACTAAATGTCTGTCAAATATTAGAAAGATTGAGAGATCAGGGGGCTCTCACCATTACCCTGTGCCCTTTGTCCTAAGATTTTGACATTTTTCGACTGAAAAGTGACAATCTTAGCCCTCCGTAGATATAGAAGATGACGTCATTCTGGTAAATCCATCTAATACAACCTTTATATATACAGAGTCAATGATTTGGTTGAATTTTATGGACATTGAAGGACCCGGGGGGTCTCAACCTCATTTAAGCGGTCTCGGGTAGGTTTTCGCTATATATTTTGAATATCCAACTGGCACTTTGGGCGCTCCGTAAACATAGAAGACAGGAAGTGTACCCAAAATCCTTTTAGTCACGTTTGTATCTACCTATTGACTAAATGTCTGTCAAATATTAGAAAGATTGAGAGATCAGGGGGCTCTCACCATTACCCTGTGCCCTTTGTCCTAAGATTTTGACATTTTTCGACTGAAAAGTGACAATCTTAGCCCTCCGTAGATATAGAAGATGACGTCATTCTGGTAAATCCATCTAATACAACCTTTATATATACAGAGTCAATGATTTGGTTGAATTTTATGGACATTGAAGGACCCGGGGGTCTCAACCTCATTTAAGCGGTCTCGGGTAGGTTTTCGCTATATATTTTGAATATCCAACTGGCACTTTGGGCGCTCCGTAAACATAGAAGACAGGAAGTGTACCCAAAATCCTTTTAGTCACGTTTGTATCTACCTATTGACTAAATGTCTGTCAAATATTAGAAAGATTGAGAGATCAGGGGGCTCTCACCATTACCCTGTGCCCTTTGTCCTAAGATTTTGACATTTTTCGACTGAAAAGTGACAATCTTAGCCCTCCGTAGATATAGAAGATGACGTCATTCTGGTAAATCCATCTAATACAACCTTTATATATACAGAGTCAATGATTTGGTTGAATTTTATGGACATTGAAGGACCCGGGGGGTCTCAACCTCATTTAAGCGGTCTCGGGTAGGTTTTCGCTATATATTTTGAATATCCAACTGGCACTTTGGGCGCTCCGTAAACATAGAAGACAGGAAGTGTACCCAAAATCCTTTTAGTCACGTTTGTATCTACCTATTGACTAAATGTCTGTCAAATATTAGAAAGATTGAGAGATCAGGGGGCTCTCACCATTACCCTGTGCCCTTTGTCCTAAGATTTTGACATTTTTCGACTGAAAAGTGACAATCTTAGCCCTCCGTAGATATAGAAGATGACGTCATTCTGGTAAATCCATCTAATACAACCTTTATATATACAGAGTCAATGATTTGGTTGAATTTTATGGACATTGAAGGACCCGGGGGGTCTCAACCTCATTTAAGCGGTCTCGGGTAGGTTTTCGCTATATATTTTGAATATCCAACTGGCACTTTGGGCGCTCCGTAAACATAGAAGACAGGAAGTGTACCCAAAATCCTTTTAGTCACGTTTGTATCTACCTATTGACTAAATGTCTGTCAAATATTAGAAAGATTGAGAGATCAGGGGGCTCTCACCATTACCCTGTGCCCTTTGTCCTAAGATTTTGACATTTTTCGACTGAAAAGTGACAATCTTAGCCCTCCGTAGATATAGAAGATGACGTCATTCTGGTAAATCCATCTAATACAACCTTTATATATACAGAGTCAATGATTTGGTTGAATTTTATGGACATTGAAGGACCCGGGGGGTCTCAACCTCATTTAAGCGGTCTCGGGTAGGTTTTCGCTATATATTTTGAATATCCAACTGGCACTTTGGGCGCTCCGTAAACATAGAAGACAGGAAGTGTACCCAAAATCCTTTTAGTCACGTTTGTATCTACCTATTGACTAAATGTCTGTCAAATATTAGAAAGATTGAGAGATCAGGGGGCTCTCACCATTACCCTGTGCCCTTTGTCCTAAGATTTTGACATTTTTCGACTGAAAAGTGACAATCTTAGCCCTCCGTAGATATAGAAGATGACGTCATTCTGGTAAATCCATCTAATACAACCTTTATATATACAGAGTCAATGATTTGGTTGAATTTTATGGACATTGAAGGACCCGGGGGGTCTCAACCTCATTTAAGCGGTCTCGGGTAGGTTTTCGCTATATATTTTGAATATCCAACTGGCACTTTGGGCGCTCCGTAAACATAGAAGACAGGAAGTGTACCCAAAATCCTTTTAGTCACGTTTGTATCTACCTATTGACTAAATGTCTGTCAAATATTAGAAAGATTGAGAGATCAGGGGGCTCTCACCATTACCCTGTGCCCTTTGTCCTAAGATTTTGACATTTTTCGACTGAAAAGTGACAATCTTAGCCCTCCGTAGATATAGAAGATGACGTCATTCTGGTAAATCCATCTAATACAACCTTTATATATACAGAGTCAATGATTTGGTTGAATTTTATGGACATTGAAGGACCCGGGGGGTCTCAACCTCATTTAAGCGGTCTCGGGTAGGTTTTCGCTATATATTTTGAATATCCAACTGGCACTTTGGGCGCTCCGTAAACATAGAAGACAGGAAGTGTACCCAAAATCCTTTTAGTCACGTTTGTATCTACCTATTGACTAAATGTCTGTCAAATATTAGAAAGATTGAGAGATCAGGGGGCTCTCACCATTACCCTGTGCCCTTTGTCCTAAGATTTTGACATTTTTCGACTGAAAAGTGACAATCTTAGCCCTCCGTAGATATAGAAGATGACGTCATTCTGGTAAATCCATCTAATACAACCTTTATATATACAGAGTCAATGATTTGGTTGAATTTTATGGACATTGAAGGACCCGGGGGGTCTCAACCTCATTTAAGCGGTCTCGGGTAGGTTTTCGCTATATATTTTGAATATCCAACTGGCACTTTGGGCGCTCCGTAAACATAGAAGACAGGAAGTGTACCCAAAATCCTTTTAGTCACGTTTGTATCTACCTATTGACTAAATGTCTGTCAAATATTAGAAAGATTGAGAGATCAGGGGGCTCTCACCATTACCCTGTGCCCTTTGTCCTAAGATTTTGACATTTTTCGACTGAAAAGTGACAATCTTAGCCCTCCGTAGATATAGAAGATGACGTCATTCTGGTAAATCCATCTAATACAACCTTTATATATACAGAGTCAATGATTTGGTTGAATTTTATGGACATTGAAGGACCCGGGGGGTCTCAACCTCATTTAAGCGGTCTCGGGTAGGTTTTCGCTATATATTTTGAATATCCAACTGGCACTTTGGGCGCTCCGTAAACATAGAAGACAGGAAGTGTACCCAAAATCCTTTTAGTCACGTTTGTATCTACCTATTGACTAAATGTCTGTCAAATATTAGAAAGATTGAGAGATCAGGGGGCTCTCACCATTACCCTGTGCCCTTTGTCCTAAGATTTTGACATTTTTCGACTGAAAAGTGACAATCTTAGCCCTCCGTAGATATAGAAGATGACGTCATTCTGGTAAATCCATCTAATACAACCTTTATATATACAGAGTCAATGATTTGGTTGAATTTTATGGACATTGAAGGACC
>NC_086383.1:14353056-14371841 GCF_036588685.1 Mytilus trossulus | reverse complement strand
GGTAGATACAAACGTGACTAAAAGGATTTTGGGTACACTTCCTGTCTTCTATGTTTACGGAGCGCCCAAAGTGCCAGTTGGATATTCAAAATATATAGCGAAAACCTACCCGAGACCGCTTAAATGAGGTTGAGACCCCCCGGGTCCTTCAATGTCCATAAAATTCAACCAAATCATTGACTCTGTATATATAAAGGTTGTATTAGATGGATTTACCAGAATGACGTCATCTTCTATATCTACGGAGGGCTAAGATTGTCACTTTTCAGTCGAAAAATGTCAAAATCTTAGGACAAAGGGCACAGGGTAATGGTGAGAGCCCCCTGATCTCTCAATCTTTCTAATATTTGACAGACATTTAGTCAATAGGTAGATACAAACGTGACTAAAAGGATTTTGGGTACACTTCCTGTCTTCTATGTTTACGGAGCGCCCAAAGTGCCAGTTGGATATTCAAAATATATAGCGAAAACCTACCCGAGACCGCTTAAATGAGGTTGAGACCCCCCGGGTCCTTCAATGTCCATAAAATTCAACCAAATCATTGACTCTGTATATATAAAGGTTGTATTAGATGGATTTACCAGAATGACGTCATCTTCTATATCTACGGAGGGCTAAGATTGTCACTTTTCAGTCGAAAAATGTCAAAATCTTAGGACAAAGGGCACAGGGTAATGGTGAGAGCCCCCTGATCTCTCAATCTTTCTAATATTTGACAGACATTTAGTCAATAGGTAGATACAAACGTGACTAAAAGGATTTTGGGTACACTTCCTGTCTTCTATGTTTACGGAGCGCCCAAAGTGCCAGTTGGATATTCAAAATATATAGCGAAAACCTACCCGAGACCGCTTAAATGAGGTTGAGACCCCCCGGGTCCTTCAATGTCCATAAAATTCAACCAAATCATTGACTCTGTATATATAAAGGTTGTATTAGATGGATTTACCAGAATGACGTCATCTTCTATATCTACGGAGGGCTAAGATTGTCACTTTTCAGTCGAAAAATGTCAAAATCTTAGGACAAAGGGCACAGGGTAATGGTGAGAGCCCCCTGATCTCTCAATCTTTCTAATATTTGACAGACATTTAGTCAATAGGTAGATACAAACGTGACTAAAAGGATTTTGGGTACACTTCCTGTCTTCTATGTTTACGGAGCGCCCAAAGTGCCAGTTGGATATTCAAAATATATAGCGAAAACCTACCCGAGACCGCTTAAATGAGGTTGAGACCCCCCGGGTCCTTCAATGTCCATAAAATTCAACCAAATCATTGACTCTGTATATATAAAGGTTGTATTAGATGGATTTACCAGAATGACGTCATCTTCTATATCTACGGAGGGCTAAGATTGTCACTTTTCAGTCGAAAAATGTCAAAATCTTAGGACAAAGGGCACAGGGTAATGGTGAGAGCCCCCTGATCTCTCAATCTTTCTAATATTTGACAGACATTTAGTCAATAGGTAGATACAAACGTGACTAAAAGGATTTTGGGTACACTTCCTGTCTTCTATGTTTACGGAGCGCCCAAAGTGCCAGTTGGATATTCAAAATATATAGCGAAAACCTACCCGAGACCGCTTAAATGAGGTTGAGACCCCCCGGGTCCTTCAATGTCCATAAAATTCAACCAAATCATTGACTCTGTATATATAAAGGTTGTATTAGATGGATTTACCAGAATGACGTCATCTTCTATATCTACGGAGGGCTAAGATTGTCACTTTTCAGTCGAAAAATGTCAAAATCTTAGGACAAAGGGCACAGGGTAATGGTGAGAGCCCCCTGATCTCTCAATCTTTCTAATATTTGACAGACATTTAGTCAATAGGTAGATACAAACGTGACTAAAAGGATTTTGGGTACACTTCCTGTCTTCTATGTTTACGGAGCGCCCAAAGTGCCAGTTGGATATTCAAAATATATAGCGAAAACCTACCCGAGACCGCTTAAATGAGGTTGAGACCCCCCGGGTCCTTCAATGTCCATAAAATTCAACCAAATCATTGACTCTGTATATATAAAGGTTGTATTAGATGGATTTACCAGAATGACGTCATCTTCTATATCTACGGAGGGCTAAGATTGTCACTTTTCAGTCGAAAAATGTCAAAATCTTAGGACAAAGGGCACAGGGTAATGGTGAGAGCCCCCTGATCTCTCAATCTTTCTAATATTTGACAGACATTTAGTCAATAGGTAGATACAAACGTGACTAAAAGGATTTTGGGTACACTTCCTGTCTTCTATGTTTACGGAGCGCCCAAAGTGCCAGTTGGATATTCAAAATATATAGCGAAAACCTACCCGAGACCGCTTAAATGAGGTTGAGACCCCCCGGGTCCTTCAATGTCCATAAAATTCAACCAAATCATTGACTCTGTATATATAAAGGTTGTATTAGATGGATTTACCAGAATGACGTCATCTTCTATATCTACGGAGGGCTAAGATTGTCACTTTTCAGTCGAAAAATGTCAAAATCTTAGGACAAAGGGCACAGGGTAATGGTGAGAGCCCCCTGATCTCTCAATCTTTCTAATATTTGACAGACATTTAGTCAATAGGTAGATACAAACGTGACTAAAAGGATTTTGGGTACACTTCCTGTCTTCTATGTTTACGGAGCGCCCAAAGTGCCAGTTGGATATTCAAAATATATAGCGAAAACCTACCCGAGACCGCTTAAATGAGGTTGAGACCCCCCGGGTCCTTCAATGTCCATAAAATTCAACCAAATCATTGACTCTGTATATATAAAGGTTGTATTAGATGGATTTACCAGAATGACGTCATCTTCTATATCTACGGAGGGCTAAGATTGTCACTTTTCAGTCGAAAAATGTCAAAATCTTAGGACAAAGGGCACAGGGTAATGGTGAGAGCCCCCTGATCTCTCAATCTTTCTAATATTTGACAGACATTTAGTCAATAGGTAGATACAAACGTGACTAAAAGGATTTTGGGTACACTTCCTGTCTTCTATGTTTACGGAGCGCCCAAAGTGCCAGTTGGATATTCAAAATATATAGCGAAAACCTACCCGAGACCGCTTAAATGAGGTTGAGACCCCCCGGGTCCTTCAATGTCCATAAAATTCAACCAAATCATTGACTCTGTATATATAAAGGTTGTATTAGATGGATTTACCAGAATGACGTCATCTTCTATATCTACGGAGGGCTAAGATTGTCACTTTTCAGTCGAAAAATGTCAAAATCTTAGGACAAAGGGCACAGGGTAATGGTGAGAGCCCCCTGATCTCTCAATCTTTCTAATATTTGACAGACATTTAGTCAATAGGTAGATACAAACGTGACTAAAAGGATTTTGGGTACACTTCCTGTCTTCTATGTTTACGGAGCGCCCAAAGTGCCAGTTGGATATTCAAAATATATAGCGAAAACCTACCCGAGACCGCTTAAATGAGGTTGAGACCCCCCGGGTCCTTCAATGTCCATAAAATTCAACCAAATCATTGACTCTGTATATATAAAGGTTGTATTAGATGGATTTACCAGAATGACGTCATCTTCTATATCTACGGAGGGCTAAGATTGTCACTTTTCAGTCGAAAAATGTCAAAATCTTAGGACAAAGGGCACAGGGTAATGGTGAGAGCCCCCTGATCTCTCAATCTTTCTAATATTTGACAGACATTTAGTCAATAGGTAGATACAAACGTGACTAAAAGGATTTTGGGTACACTTCCTGTCTTCTATGTTTACGGAGCGCCCAAAGTGCCAGTTGGATATTCAAAATATATAGCGAAAACCTACCCGAGACCGCTTAAATGAGGTTGAGACCCCCCGGGTCCTTCAATGTCCATAAAATTCAACCAAATCATTGACTCTGTATATATAAAGGTTGTATTAGATGGATTTACCAGAATGACGTCATCTTCTATATCTACGGAGGGCTAAGATTGTCACTTTTCAGTCGAAAAATGTCAAAATCTTAGGACAAAGGGCACAGGGTAATGGTGAGAGCCCCCTGATCTCTCAATCTTTCTAATATTTGACAGACATTTAGTCAATAGGTAGATACAAACGTGACTAAAAGGATTTTGGGTACACTTCCTGTCTTCTATGTTTACGGAGCGCCCAAAGTGCCAGTTGGATATTCAAAATATATAGCGAAAACCTACCCGAGACCGCTTAAATGAGGTTGAGACCCCCCGGGTCCTTCAATGTCCATAAAATTCAACCAAATCATTGACTCTGTATATATAAAGGTTGTATTAGATGGATTTACCAGAATGACGTCATCTTCTATATCTACGGAGGGCTAAGATTGTCACTTTTCAGTCGAAAAATGTCAAAATCTTAGGACAAAGGGCACAGGGTAATGGTGAGAGCCCCCTGATCTCTCAATCTTTCTAATATTTGACAGACATTTAGTCAATAGGTAGATACAAACGTGACTAAAAGGATTTTGGGTACACTTCCTGTCTTCTATGTTTACGGAGCGCCCAAAGTGCCAGTTGGATATTCAAAATATATAGCGAAAACCTACCCGAGACCGCTTAAATGAGGTTGAGACCCCCCGGGTCCTTCAATGTCCATAAAATTCAACCAAATCATTGACTCTGTATATATAAAGGTTGTATTAGATGGATTTACCAGAATGACGTCATCTTCTATATCTACGGAGGGCTAAGATTGTCACTTTTCAGTCGAAAAATGTCAAAATCTTAGGACAAAGGGCACAGGGTAATGGTGAGAGCCCCCTGATCTCTCAATCTTTCTAATATTTGACAGACATTTAGTCAATAGGTAGATACAAACGTGACTAAAAGGATTTTGGGTACACTTCCTGTCTTCTATGTTTACGGAGCGCCCAAAGTGCCAGTTGGATATTCAAAATATATAGCGAAAACCTACCCGAGACCGCTTAAATGAGGTTGAGACCCCCCGGGTCCTTCAATGTCCATAAAATTCAACCAAATCATTGACTCTGTATATATAAAGGTTGTATTAGATGGATTTACCAGAATGACGTCATCTTCTATATCTACGGAGGGCTAAGATTGTCACTTTTCAGTCGAAAAATGTCAAAATCTTAGGACAAAGGGCACAGGGTAATGGTGAGAGCCCCCTGATCTCTCAATCTTTCTAATATTTGACAGACATTTAGTCAATAGGTAGATACAAACGTGACTAAAAGGATTTTGGGTACACTTCCTGTCTTCTATGTTTACGGAGCGCCCAAAGTGCCAGTTGGATATTCAAAATATATAGCGAAAACCTACCCGAGACCGCTTAAATGAGGTTGAGACCCCCCGGGTCCTTCAATGTCCATAAAATTCAACCAAATCATTGACTCTGTATATATAAAGGTTGTATTAGATGGATTTACCAGAATGACGTCATCTTCTATATCTACGGAGGGCTAAGATTGTCACTTTTCAGTCGAAAAATGTCAAAATCTTAGGACAAAGGGCACAGGGTAATGGTGAGAGCCCCCTGATCTCTCAATCTTTCTAATATTTGACAGACATTTAGTCAATAGGTAGATACAAACGTGACTAAAAGGATTTTGGGTACACTTCCTGTCTTCTATGTTTACGGAGCGCCCAAAGTGCCAGTTGGATATTCAAAATATATAGCGAAAACCTACCCGAGACCGCTTAAATGAGGTTGAGACCCCCCGGGTCCTTCAATGTCCATAAAATTCAACCAAATCATTGACTCTGTATATATAAAGGTTGTATTAGATGGATTTACCAGAATGACGTCATCTTCTATATCTACGGAGGGCTAAGATTGTCACTTTTCAGTCGAAAAATGTCAAAATCTTAGGACAAAGGGCACAGGGTAATGGTGAGAGCCCCCTGATCTCTCAATCTTTCTAATATTTGACAGACATTTAGTCAATAGGTAGATACAAACGTGACTAAAAGGATTTTGGGTACACTTCCTGTCTTCTATGTTTACGGAGCGCCCAAAGTGCCAGTTGGATATTCAAAATATATAGCGAAAACCTACCCGAGACCGCTTAAATGAGGTTGAGACCCCCCGGGTCCTTCAATGTCCATAAAATTCAACCAAATCATTGACTCTGTATATATAAAGGTTGTATTAGATGGATTTACCAGAATGACGTCATCTTCTATATCTACGGAGGGCTAAGATTGTCACTTTTCAGTCGAAAAATGTCAAAATCTTAGGACAAAGGGCACAGGGTAATGGTGAGAGCCCCCTGATCTCTCAATCTTTCTAATATTTGACAGACATTTAGTCAATAGGTAGATACAAACGTGACTAAAAGGATTTTGGGTACACTTCCTGTCTTCTATGTTTACGGAGCGCCCAAAGTGCCAGTTGGATATTCAAAATATATAGCGAAAACCTACCCGAGACCGCTTAAATGAGGTTGAGACCCCCCGGGTCCTTCAATGTCCATAAAATTCAACCAAATCATTGACTCTGTATATATAAAGGTTGTATTAGATGGATTTACCAGAATGACGTCATCTTCTATATCTACGGAGGGCTAAGATTGTCACTTTTCAGTCGAAAAATGTCAAAATCTTAGGACAAAGGGCACAGGGTAATGGTGAGAGCCCCCTGATCTCTCAATCTTTCTAATATTTGACAGACATTTAGTCAATAGGTAGATACAAACGTGACTAAAAGGATTTTGGGTACACTTCCTGTCTTCTATGTTTACGGAGCGCCCAAAGTGCCAGTTGGATATTCAAAATATATAGCGAAAACCTACCCGAGACCGCTTAAATGAGGTTGAGACCCCCCGGGTCCTTCAATGTCCATAAAATTCAACCAAATCATTGACTCTGTATATATAAAGGTTGTATTAGATGGATTTACCAGAATGACGTCATCTTCTATATCTACGGAGGGCTAAGATTGTCACTTTTCAGTCGAAAAATGTCAAAATCTTAGGACAAAGGGCACAGGGTAATGGTGAGAGCCCCCTGATCTCTCAATCTTTCTAATATTTGACAGACATTTAGTCAATAGGTAGATACAAACGTGACTAAAAGGATTTTGGGTACACTTCCTGTCTTCTATGTTTACGGAGCGCCCAAAGTGCCAGTTGGATATTCAAAATATATAGCGAAAACCTACCCGAGACCGCTTAAATGAGGTTGAGACCCCCCGGGTCCTTCAATGTCCATAAAATTCAACCAAATCATTGACTCTGTATATATAAAGGTTGTATTAGATGGATTTACCAGAATGACGTCATCTTCTATATCTACGGAGGGCTAAGATTGTCACTTTTCAGTCGAAAAATGTCAAAATCTTAGGACAAAGGGCACAGGGTAATGGTGAGAGCCCCCTGATCTCTCAATCTTTCTAATATTTGACAGACATTTAGTCAATAGGTAGATACAAACGTGACTAAAAGGATTTTGGGTACACTTCCTGTCTTCTATGTTTACGGAGCGCCCAAAGTGCCAGTTGGATATTCAAAATATATAGCGAAAACCTACCCGAGACCGCTTAAATGAGGTTGAGACCCCCCGGGTCCTTCAATGTCCATAAAATTCAACCAAATCATTGACTCTGTATATATAAAGGTTGTATTAGATGGATTTACCAGAATGACGTCATCTTCTATATCTACGGAGGGCTAAGATTGTCACTTTTCAGTCGAAAAATGTCAAAATCTTAGGACAAAGGGCACAGGGTAATGGTGAGAGCCCCCTGATCTCTCAATCTTTCTAATATTTGACAGACATTTAGTCAATAGGTAGATACAAACGTGACTAAAAGGATTTTGGGTACACTTCCTGTCTTCTATGTTTACGGAGCGCCCAAAGTGCCAGTTGGATATTCAAAATATATAGCGAAAATCTACCCGAGACCGCTTAAATGAGGTTGAGACCCCCCGGGTCCTTCAATGTCCATAAAATTCAACCAAATCATTGACTCTGTATATATAAAGGTTGTATTAGATGGATTTACCAGAATGACGTCATCTTCTATATCTACGGAGGGCTAAGATTGTCACTTTTCAGTCGAAAAATGTCAAAATCTTAGGACAAAGGGCACAGGGTAATGGTGAGAGCCCCCTGATCTCTCAATCTTTCTAATATTTGACAGACATTTAGTCAATAGGTAGATACAAACGTGACTAAAAGGATTTTGGGTACACTTCCTGTCTTCTATGTTTACGGAGCGCCCAAAGTGCCAGTTGGATATTCAAAATATATAGCGAAAACCTACCCGAGACCGCTTAAATGAGGTTGAGACCCCCCGGGTCCTTCAATGTCCATAAAATTCAACCAAATCATTGACTCTGTATATATAAAGGTTGTATTAGATGGATTTACCAGAATGACGTCATCTTCTATATCTACGGAGGGCTAAGATTGTCACTTTTCAGTCGAAAAATGTCAAAATCTTAGGACAAAGGGCACAGGGTAATGGTGAGAGCCCCCTGATCTCTCAATCTTTCTAATATTTGACAGACATTTAGTCAATAGGTAGATACAAACGTGACTAAAAGGATTTTGGGTACACTTCCTGTCTTCTATGTTTACGGAGCGCCCAAAGTGCCAGTTGGATATTCAAAATATATAGCGAAAACCTACCCGAGACCGCTTAAATGAGGTTGAGACCCCCCGGGTCCTTCAATGTCCATAAAATTCAACCAAATCATTGACTCTGTATATATAAAGGTTGTATTAGATGGATTTACCAGAATGACGTCATCTTCTATATCTACGGAGGGCTAAGATTGTCACTTTTCAGTCGAAAAATGTCAAAATCTTAGGACAAAGGGCACAGGGTAATGGTGAGAGCCCCCTGATCTCTCAATCTTTCTAATATTTGACAGACATTTAGTCAATAGGTAGATACAAACGTGACTAAAAGGATTTTGGGTACACTTCCTGTCTTCTATGTTTACGGAGCGCCCAAAGTGCCAGTTGGATATTCAAAATATATAGCGAAAACCTACCCGAGACCGCTTAAATGAGGTTGAGACCCCCCGGGTCCTTCAATGTCCATAAAATTCAACCAAATCATTGACTCTGTATATATAAAGGTTGTATTAGATGGATTTACCAGAATGACGTCATCTTCTATATCTACGGAGGGCTAAGATTGTCACTTTTCAGTCGAAAAATGTCAAAATCTTAGGACAAAGGGCACAGGGTAATGGTGAGAGCCCCCTGATCTCTCAATCTTTCTAATATTTGACAGACATTTAGTCAATAGGTAGATACAAACGTGACTAAAAGGATTTTGGGTACACTTCCTGTCTTCTATGTTTACGGAGCGCCCAAAGTGCCAGTTGGATATTCAAAATATATAGCGAAAACCTACCCGAGACCGCTTAAATGAGGTTGAGACCCCCCGGGTCCTTCAATGTCCATAAAATTCAACCAAATCATTGACTCTGTATATATAAAGGTTGTATTAGATGGATTTACCAGAATGACGTCATCTTCTATATCTACGGAGGGCTAAGATTGTCACTTTTCAGTCGAAAAATGTCAAAATCTTAGGACAAAGGGCACAGGGTAATGGTGAGAGCCCCCTGATCTCTCAATCTTTCTAATATTTGACAGACATTTAGTCAATAGGTAGATACAAACGTGACTAAAAGGATTTTGGGTACACTTCCTGTCTTCTATGTTTACGGAGCGCCCAAAGTGCCAGTTGGATATTCAAAATATATAGCGAAAACCTACCCGAGACCGCTTAAATGAGGTTGAGACCCCCCGGGTCCTTCAATGTCCATAAAATTCAACCAAATCATTGACTCTGTATATATAAAGGTTGTATTAGATGGATTTACCAGAATGACGTCATCTTCTATATCTACGGAGGGCTAAGATTGTCACTTTTCAGTCGAAAAATGTCAAAATCTTAGGACAAAGGGCACAGGGTAATGGTGAGAGCCCCCTGATCTCTCAATCTTTCTAATATTTGACAGACATTTAGTCAATAGGTAGATACAAACGTGACTAAAAGGATTTTGGGTACACTTCCTGTCTTCTATGTTTACGGAGCGCCCAAAGTGCCAGTTGGATATTCAAAATATATAGCGAAAACCTACCCGAGACCGCTTAAATGAGGTTGAGACCCCCCGGGTCCTTCAATGTCCATAAAATTCAACCAAATCATTGACTCTGTATATATAAAGGTTGTATTAGATGGATTTACCAGAATGACGTCATCTTCTATATCTACGGAGGGCTAAGATTGTCACTTTTCAGTCGAAAAATGTCAAAATCTTAGGACAAAGGGCACAGGGTAATGGTGAGAGCCCCCTGATCTCTCAATCTTTCTAATATTTGACAGACATTTAGTCAATAGGTAGATACAAACGTGACTAAAAGGATTTTGGGTACACTTCCTGTCTTCTATGTTTACGGAGCGCCCAAAGTGCCAGTTGGATATTCAAAATATATAGCGAAAACCTACCCGAGACCGCTTAAATGAGGTTGAGACCCCCCGGGTCCTTCAATGTCCATAAAATTCAACCAAATCATTGACTCTGTATATATAAAGGTTGTATTAGATGGATTTACCAGAATGACGTCATCTTCTATATCTACGGAGGGCTAAGATTGTCACTTTTCAGTCGAAAAATGTCAAAATCTTAGGACAAAGGGCACAGGGTAATGGTGAGAGCCCCCTGATCTCTCAATCTTTCTAATATTTGACAGACATTTAGTCAATAGGTAGATACAAACGTGACTAAAAGGATTTTGGGTACACTTCCTGTCTTCTATGTTTACGGAGCGCCCAAAGTGCCAGTTGGATATTCAAAATATATAGCGAAAACCTACCCGAGACCGCTTAAATGAGGTTGAGACCCCCCGGGTCCTTCAATGTCCATAAAATTCAACCAAATCATTGACTCTGTATATATAAAGGTTGTATTAGATGGATTTACCAGAATGACGTCATCTTCTATATCTACGGAGGGCTAAGATTGTCACTTTTCAGTCGAAAAATGTCAAAATCTTAGGACAAAGGGCACAGGGTAATGGTGAGAGCCCCCTGATCTCTCAATCTTTCTAATATTTGACAGACATTTAGTCAATAGGTAGATACAAACGTGACTAAAAGGATTTTGGGTACACTTCCTGTCTTCTATGTTTACGGAGCGCCCAAAGTGCCAGTTGGATATTCAAAATATATAGCGAAAACCTACCCGAGACCGCTTAAATGAGGTTGAGACCCCCCGGGTCCTTCAATGTCCATAAAATTCAACCAAATCATTGACTCTGTATATATAAAGGTTGTATTAGATGGATTTACCAGAATGACGTCATCTTCTATATCTACGGAGGGCTAAGATTGTCACTTTTCAGTCGAAAAATGTCAAAATCTTAGGACAAAGGGCACAGGGTAATGGTGAGAGCCCCCTGATCTCTCAATCTTTCTAATATTTGACAGACATTTAGTCAATAGGTAGATACAAACGTGACTAAAAGGATTTTGGGTACACTTCCTGTCTTCTATGTTTACGGAGCGCCCAAAGTGCCAGTTGGATATTCAAAATATATAGCGAAAACCTACCCGAGACCGCTTAAATGAGGTTGAGACCCCCCGGGTCCTTCAATGTCCATAAAATTCAACCAAATCATTGACTCTGTATATATAAAGGTTGTATTAGATGGATTTACCAGAATGACGTCATCTTCTATATCTACGGAGGGCTAAGATTGTCACTTTTCAGTCGAAAAATGTCAAAATCTTAGGACAAAGGGCACAGGGTAATGGTGAGAGCCCCCTGATCTCTCAATCTTTCTAATATTTGACAGACATTTAGTCAATAGGTAGATACAAACGTGACTAAAAGGATTTTGGGTACACTTCCTGTCTTCTATGTTTACGGAGCGCCCAAAGTGCCAGTTGGATATTCAAAATATATAGCGAAAACCTACCCGAGACCGCTTAAATGAGGTTGAGACCCCCCGGGTCCTTCAATGTCCATAAAATTCAACCAAATCATTGACTCTGTATATATAAAGGTTGTATTAGATGGATTTACCAGAATGACGTCATCTTCTATATCTACGGAGGGCTAAGATTGTCACTTTTCAGTCGAAAAATGTCAAAATCTTAGGACAAAGGGCACAGGGTAATGGTGAGAGCCCCCTGATCTCTCAATCTTTCTAATATTTGACAGACATTTAGTCAATAGGTAGATACAAACGTGACTAAAAGGATTTTGGGTACACTTCCTGTCTTCTATGTTTACGGAGCGCCCAAAGTGCCAGTTGGATATTCAAAATATATAGCGAAAACCTACCCGAGACCGCTTAAATGAGGTTGAGACCCCCCGGGTCCTTCAATGTCCATAAAATTCAACCAAATCATTGACTCTGTATATATAAAGGTTGTATTAGATGGATTTACCAGAATGACGTCATCTTCTATATCTACGGAGGGCTAAGATTGTCACTTTTCAGTCGAAAAATGTCAAAATCTTAGGACAAAGGGCACAGGGTAATGGTGAGAGCCCCCTGATCTCTCAATCTTTCTAATATTTGACAGACATTTAGTCAATAGGTAGATACAAACGTGACTAAAAGGATTTTGGGTACACTTCCTGTCTTCTATGTTTACGGAGCGCCCAAAGTGCCAGTTGGATATTCAAAATATATAGCGAAAACCTACCCGAGACCGCTTAAATGAGGTTGAGACCCCCCGGGTCCTTCAATGTCCATAAAATTCAACCAAATCATTGACTCTGTATATATAAAGGTTGTATTAGATGGATTTACCAGAATGACGTCATCTTCTATATCTACGGAGGGCTAAGATTGTCACTTTTCAGTCGAAAAATGTCAAAATCTTAGGACAAAGGGCACAGGGTAATGGTGAGAGCCCCCTGATCTCTCAATCTTTCTAATATTTGACAGACATTTAGTCAATAGGTAGATACAAACGTGACTAAAAGGATTTTGGGTACACTTCCTGTCTTCTATGTTTACGGAGCGCCCAAAGTGCCAGTTGGATATTCAAAATATATAGCGAAAACCTACCCGAGACCGCTTAAATGAGGTTGAGACCCCCCGGGTCCTTCAATGTCCATAAAATTCAACCAAATCATTGACTCTGTATATATAAAGGTTGTATTAGATGGATTTACCAGAATGACGTCATCTTCTATATCTACGGAGGGCTAAGATTGTCACTTTTCAGTCGAAAAATGTCAAAATCTTAGGACAAAGGGCACAGGGTAATGGTGAGAGCCCCCTGATCTCTCAATCTTTCTAATATTTGACAGACATTTAGTCAATAGGTAGATACAAACGTGACTAAAAGGATTTTGGGTACACTTCCTGTCTTCTATGTTTACGGAGCGCCCAAAGTGCCAGTTGGATATTCAAAATATATAGCGAAAACCTACCCGAGACCGCTTAAATGAGGTTGAGACCCCCCGGGTCCTTCAATGTCCATAAAATTCAACCAAATCATTGACTCTGTATATATAAAGGTTGTATTAGATGGATTTACCAGAATGACGTCATCTTCTATATCTACGGAGGGCTAAGATTGTCACTTTTCAGTCGAAAAATGTCAAAATCTTAGGACAAAGGGCACAGGGTAATGGTGAGAGCCCCCTGATCTCTCAATCTTTCTAATATTTGACAGACATTTAGTCAATAGGTAGATACAAACGTGACTAAAAGGATTTTGGGTACACTTCCTGTCTTCTATGTTTACGGAGCGCCCAAAGTGCCAGTTGGATATTCAAAATATATAGCGAAAACCTACCCGAGACCGCTTAAATGAGGTTGAGACCCCCCGGGTCCTTCAATGTCCATAAAATTCAACCAAATCATTGACTCTGTATATATAAAGGTTGTATTAGATGGATTTACCAGAATGACGTCATCTTCTATATCTACGGAGGGCTAAGATTGTCACTTTTCAGTCGAAAAATGTCAAAATCTTAGGACAAAGGGCACAGGGTAATGGTGAGAGCCCCCTGATCTCTCAATCTTTCTAATATTTGACAGACATTTAGTCAATAGGTAGATACAAACGTGACTAAAAGGATTTTGGGTACACTTCCTGTCTTCTATGTTTACGGAGCGCCCAAAGTGCCAGTTGGATATTCAAAATATATAGCGAAAACCTACCCGAGACCGCTTAAATGAGGTTGAGACCCCCCGGGTCCTTCAATGTCCATAAAATTCAACCAAATCATTGACTCTGTATATATAAAGGTTGTATTAGATGGATTTACCAGAATGACGTCATCTTCTATATCTACGGAGGGCTAAGATTGTCACTTTTCAGTCGAAAAATGTCAAAATCTTAGGACAAAGGGCACAGGGTAATGGTGAGAGCCCCCTGATCTCTCAATCTTTCTAATATTTGACAGACATTTAGTCAATAGGTAGATACAAACGTGACTAAAAGGATTTTGGGTACACTTCCTGTCTTCTATGTTTACGGAGCGCCCAAAGTGCCAGTTGGATATTCAAAATATATAGCGAAAACCTACCCGAGACCGCTTAAATGAGGTTGAGACCCCCCGGGTCCTTCAATGTCCATAAAATTCAACCAAATCATTGACTCTGTATATATAAAGGTTGTATTAGATGGATTTACCAGAATGACGTCATCTTCTATATCTACGGAGGGCTAAGATTGTCACTTTTCAGTCGAAAAATGTCAAAATCTTAGGACAAAGGGCACAGGGTAATGGTGAGAGCCCCCTGATCTCTCAATCTTTCTAATATTTGACAGACATTTAGTCAATAGGTAGATACAAACGTGACTAAAAGGATTTTGGGTACACTTCCTGTCTTCTATGTTTACGGAGCGCCCAAAGTGCCAGTTGGATATTCAAAATATATAGCGAAAACCTACCCGAGACCGCTTAAATGAGGTTGAGACCCCCCGGGTCCTTCAATGTCCATAAAATTCAACCAAATCATTGACTCTGTATATATAAAGGTTGTATTAGATGGATTTACCAGAATGACGTCATCTTCTATATCTACGGAGGGCTAAGATTGTCACTTTTCAGTCGAAAAATGTCAAAATCTTAGGACAAAGGGCACAGGGTAATGGTGAGAGCCCCCTGATCTCTCAATCTTTCTAATATTTGACAGACATTTAGTCAATAGGTAGATACAAACGTGACTAAAAGGATTTTGGGTACACTTCCTGTCTTCTATGTTTACGGAGCGCCCAAAGTGCCAGTTGGATATTCAAAATATATAGCGAAAACCTACCCGAGACCGCTTAAATGAGGTTGAGACCCCCCGGGTCCTTCAATGTCCATAAAATTCAACCAAATCATTGACTCTGTATATATAAAGGTTGTATTAGATGGATTTACCAGAATGACGTCATCTTCTATATCTACGGAGGGCTAAGATTGTCACTTTTCAGTCGAAAAATGTCAAAATCTTAGGACAAAGGGCACAGGGTAATGGTGAGAGCCCCCTGATCTCTCAATCTTTCTAATATTTGACAGACATTTAGTCAATAGGTAGATACAAACGTGACTAAAAGGATTTTGGGTACACTTCCTGTCTTCTATGTTTACGGAGCGCCCAAAGTGCCAGTTGGATATTCAAAATATATAGCGAAAACCTACCCGAGACCGCTTAAATGAGGTTGAGACCCCCCGGGTCCTTCAATGTCCATAAAATTCAACCAAATCATTGACTCTGTATATATAAAGGTTGTATTAGATGGATTTACCAGAATGACGTCATCTTCTATATCTACGGAGGGCTAAGATTGTCACTTTTCAGTCGAAAAATGTCAAAATCTTAGGACAAAGGGCACAGGGTAATGGTGAGAGCCCCCTGATCTCTCAATCTTTCTAATATTTGACAGACATTTAGTCAATAGGTAGATACAAACGTGACTAAAAGGATTTTGGGTACACTTCCTGTCTTCTATGTTTACGGAGCGCCCAAAGTGCCAGTTGGATATTCAAAATATATAGCGAAAACCTACCCGAGACCGCTTAAATGAGGTTGAGACCCCCCGGGTCCTTCAATGTCCATAAAATTCAACCAAATCATTGACTCTGTATATATAAAGGTTGTATTAGATGGATTTACCAGAATGACGTCATCTTCTATATCTACGGAGGGCTAAGATTGTCACTTTTCAGTCGAAAAATGTCAAAATCTTAGGACAAAGGGCACAGGGTAATGGTGAGAGCCCCCTGATCTCTCAATCTTTCTAATATTTGACAGACATTTAGTCAATAGGTAGATACAAACGTGACTAAAAGGATTTTGGGTACACTTCCTGTCTTCTATGTTTACGGAGCGCCCAAAGTGCCAGTTGGATATTCAAAATATATAGCGAAAACCTACCCGAGACCGCTTAAATGAGGTTGAGACCCCCCGGGTCCTTCAATGTCCATAAAATTCAACCAAATCATTGACTCTGTATATATAAAGGTTGTATTAGATGGATTTACCAGAATGACGTCATCTTCTATATCTACGGAGGGCTAAGATTGTCACTTTTCAGTCGAAAAATGTCAAAATCTTAGGACAAAGGGCACAGGGTAATGGTGAGAGCCCCCTGATCTCTCAATCTTTCTAATATTTGACAGACATTTAGTCAATAGGTAGATACAAACGTGACTAAAAGGATTTTGGGTACACTTCCTGTCTTCTATGTTTACGGAGCGCCCAAAGTGCCAGTTGGATATTCAAAATATATAGCGAAAACCTACCCGAGACCGCTTAAATGAGGTTGAGACCCCCCGGGTCCTTCAATGTCCATAAAATTCAACCAAATCATTGACTCTGTATATATAAAGGTTGTATTAGATGGATTTACCAGAATGACGTCATCTTCTATATCTACGGAGGGCTAAGATTGTCACTTTTCAGTCGAAAAATGTCAAAATCTTAGGACAAAGGGCACAGGGTAATGGTGAGAGCCCCCTGATCTCTCAATCTTTCTAATATTTGACAGACATTTAGTCAATAGGTAGATACAAACGTGACTAAAAGGATTTTGGGTACACTTCCTGTCTTCTATGTTTACGGAGCGCCCAAAGTGCCAGTTGGATATTCAAAATATATAGCGAAAACCTACCCGAGACCGCTTAAATGAGGTTGAGACCCCCCGGGTCCTTCAATGTCCATAAAATTCAACCAAATCATTGACTCTGTATATATAAAGGTTGTATTAGATGGATTTACCAGAATGACGTCATCTTCTATATCTACGGAGGGCTAAGATTGTCACTTTTCAGTCGAAAAATGTCAAAATCTTAGGACAAAGGGCACAGGGTAATGGTGAGAGCCCCCTGATCTCTCAATCTTTCTAATATTTGACAGACATTTAGTCAATAGGTAGATACAAACGTGACTAAAAGGATTTTGGGTACACTTCCTGTCTTCTATGTTTACGGAGCGCCCAAAGTGCCAGTTGGATATTCAAAATATATAGCGAAAACCTACCCGAGACCGCTTAAATGAGGTTGAGACCCCCCGGGTCCTTCAATGTCCATAAAATTCAACCAAATCATTGACTCTGTATATATAAAGGTTGTATTAGATGGATTTACCAGAATGACGTCATCTTCTATATCTACGGAGGGCTAAGATTGTCACTTTTCAGTCGAAAAATGTCAAAATCTTAGGACAAAGGGCACAGGGTAATGGTGAGAGCCCCCTGATCTCTCAATCTTTCTAATATTTGACAGACATTTAGTCAATAGGTAGATACAAACGTGACTAAAAGGATTTTGGGTACACTTCCTGTCTTCTATGTTTACGGAGCGCCCAAAGTGCCAGTTGGATATTCAAAATATATAGCGAAAACCTACCCGAGACCGCTTAAATGAGGTTGAGACCCCCCGGGTCCTTCAATGTCCATAAAATTCAACCAAATCATTGACTCTGTATATATAAAGGTTGTATTAGATGGATTTACCAGAATGACGTCATCTTCTATATCTACGGAGGGCTAAGATTGTCACTTTTCAGTCGAAAAATGTCAAAATCTTAGGACAAAGGGCACAGGGTAATGGTGAGAGCCCCCTGATCTCTCAATCTTTCTAATATTTGACAGACATTTAGTCAATAGGTAGATACAAACGTGACTAAAAGGATTTTGGGTACACTTCCTGTCTTCTATGTTTACGGAGCGCCCAAAGTGCCAGTTGGATATTCAAAATATATAGCGAAAACCTACCCGAGACCGCTTAAATGAGGTTGAGACCCCCCGGGTCCTTCAATGTCCATAAAATTCAACCAAATCATTGACTCTGTATATATAAAGGTTGTATTAGATGGATTTACCAGAATGACGTCATCTTCTATATCTACGGAGGGCTAAGATTGTCACTTTTCAGTCGAAAAATGTCAAAATCTTAGGACAAAGGGCACAGGGTAATGGTGAGAGCCCCCTGATCTCTCAATCTTTCTAATATTTGACAGACATTTAGTCAATAGGTAGATACAAACGTGACTAAAAGGATTTTGGGTACACTTCCTGTCTTCTATGTTTACGGAGCGCCCAAAGTGCCAGTTGGATATTCAAAATATATAGCGAAAACCTACCGAGACCGCTTAAATGAGGTTGAGACCCCCCGGGTCCTTCAATGTCCATAAAATTCAACCAAATCATTGACTCTGTATATATAAAGGTTGTATTAGATGGATTTACCAGAATGACGTCATCTTCTATATCTACGGAGGGCTAAGATTGTCACTTTTCAGTCGAAAAATGTCAAAATCTTAGGACAAAGGGCACAGGGTAATGGTGAGAGCCCCCTGATCTCTCAATCTTTCTAATATTTGACAGACATTTAGTCAATAGGTAGATACAAACGTGAC